>NW_028150950.1:0-30743 GCF_964638095.1 Poromitra crassiceps | reverse complement strand
ACTACGATGTACAACCATTGTAGACCCCCACCTAGAAGAAGTTAAAACATTTTGTCAGCAGCTTCAAGTGACTTATTCAACTAAAATCAATTCAAACTCCTGTCAGTTAAATTGGAGAGAGTTGAACATGTGTTTCACAAATATCACATTTGGAATTTGTTGTGGTGATGAATTACAGTATGTGCTTATTGTGTCGATGTGCTTCTATTAGTTTTTTGTCTGCAAAACAAATTTCCTGTATAGGACAATGCATTTACTATAGAATATAGAACTTAGTTGCATACACAAAAAGTCAACTTTTTTTTAGAAATATCCTTAGAATTTGCAAGCAGACTTTATTTATGAGATAAAAAAAACAAGTACAAATAAAAATCAGGTAGAGAAAATGCATTCCATTAACCATGCCTGCCATGCAACAACATGTGTCATATACAAACCAGAACGCATTTAAAAATCAAATTTTTCGGAATGTGTTCAGTCTATCTTTGAAAGGTATGACTTTAAATATACTAGTCAACCTCTTCAAGAACACATTGCTTTTGTTAAACATAATCAACTTATGTGATTTCCATGTTTCATCTGAAGGATTAAATGCTCCTCTGCGGGTTCAGAAAATGATTTGCCAAGCTTGACTTATGAAACCATTTCAAAAGGTTTCTTTATTTACCATATTGTGTCGAAGGGTGCTTTCACACTGGCGCCCAGGTACCGTTCCCGAGCACACTTGTCCCCAAATTGACCCCAGTTTCGGAACGTTTGATGATTGTGAACATTGCGTTGCGTTCCGCGCCCGGGCGGGCAACGGGGAACTATGACAGGATCCACTTGAAAAGGTGGTCTGCATGGGGAATGCTTTGGCGTGCCCGGGCACGGAACACTTGCGAATGTGAAAGACAACCGTTCTGAACCACATAGACAACACACGGGCGAGGATACACTGCAGGCATAGTGCAAGTGCACTCTGCTCCGTTTCCGAGCGCGGAAGAAATGTTGTAATGTGAAAGCTGACCAGCGGGGGAGAGGGGAGGGGGGTAGGCTAATCGTACCCGGCTTAGGTCGATCTAATACAAATGGCACAGAGGTTGCTAAATAGACTACAGGTTTTCCAAGCTGAGAGAGAGGGGGGGGGGGGAGAGAGAGGAGAGAGAGAGAGAGAGAGAGAGAGAGGCTGAACTCTGGAAATATGTAATGCAAGATGGAAAGTGATTACCTTTTGAAGTGGGTGTAGAATTGGTCGTGGGCCCTGGTTTCGGTGTAGAATTGGTCGTGGGCCCTGTTTCTTTTGTTGGTGATATTTTTGGGACAAATGAAATAACAAAGCCCAACAAAATAAAGGGTCAGTCAAGAGCTCAGCAGTATATTCTATCTGTTCTGCTCTCCTCTTCCCCCTTCCCCTGCTCCCTCCCCACCTCCTCCCTTTCCCTGCTCTCCCCTCCCCCACATTCCCCTGTTCCTTCCCCACCTCCTCCCTTTCCCTGTTCTCTCCTCCCCCACATTCCCTCCCCCTTTCTCCCTTTCTCTCTGTCTCTCTCTCTATCATATGATTGTTCAATCATGTTGTTATTATTACTACTGTAATTGTTACTGTTTAGCTAGACATGTTCTCTGTGAAGTCCTCTGAGACATGCTTGTGAATTAGGGCTATACAAATAAACTTGACTTGACTTGACTTGACTCACGTGTATCATATCCAGTAAATAGGAAATAATAAAATAATATTTTGCATGGTTACTACGTTGAAAGTTTCAAGTTATGTTACATATCAAGATGCAGATACTTAAACAGTTCCTTATCACATTCTCAAAGTTTTCTCACCTGAGGACAGAGAGGGGAAGTTAAACTTTTGCAGTGTTCCACTGCGATCATCAGTCACTTCACACTGGAATCTCTTTTTGATATAATCAGGAGTCAGAAAGGACACAGTGGTCTTACAGGTAGACTTTGATATCTGAATGTTTTTGATGTTTCCACTCAAACTCACACCGTCATACAGCCACCTCAGTGTCTGCTGACAGTGTCCATATCTCACCACAGAGCAGGACAACGTCAGATTGTTCTTGTTCTTCTGTTCAGTCGCTGGTGAAGATGGAGATATTGTGAGAGGAAGAGAATAACAGGAAAATTAACTACCTTACTGTAATCAGAATTCTGATCATGTTTTATATTTTTACAAGAAGGCAGTTTGAGCTAAATAGGTAACAATGTTAATACTCACTGTTTACAAGAGACAGATAAACCGGAGCATCTGGAGCTTGTTTTCCTCCTCCTCTTTCTCTGAACTGTTGGCAGGTGTAGAGACCAGCATCCACAACTGTAACTTTCTTTATAACCAGAGAACAGTTGGCTGTAAGACTCAGTCTGGCTGCTTTAGCTTTAGCTAACTGATTTGATGCAATCTTCCCATGGGCAAACAGCTCTTCTGCGTACATGTATCTATTTGTATCATGATTTAAGTTCCAGGTAGTAAAGCCACATTCATCCTGGTTGGGTAACACATTGTCACAAGGCAGAGTGACTTTATCTCCATCTATGGCATAGAAGAAGGAGGGTGAACGTTGACCTGCTGTGGAGAAAATAATAGAGAAATATTATGAAAATTGAAGTGAATTGAATCAGAATAGGAATATGGCTGGTATGTTGATAATATATTTAATTTTCATATCGTTAATTTTTTCTTATACAACATAATTTTGCAAATGTGCCCCGATAAGTTAAAAACAGTCCACTAAACAAATCATTCAGCATGTTGACAAAAATGGCATCATTAACCGTCTTAAATTAACATTAATGAATAAAATGCAGTTATACTAATATTAGTAAGTAGTATACATTCAGTTTTGTAATGTATCTGTTATTTAATATACATTTTAATGCACCTGGCTGTTCCATGAAACACGGGTATCAAACACAAAGTGATTTTAGTCCATCTGAACTAAGCCATTCTGCTCTTTTTCTCAGTCTCTTTAACTCTATCCATATTGTTCTCTCACTCTCAACAAGCCTTTACTAATGCTTCTTAAATACAAAGATTTACTTCCTGTGGATATAGCTTGGCACTTCCTCATAGCAGCCCCAATTTCTTTCCTTTCCCTTTGTATTTGTATTTTCTCTCTCTCTTCTGTCTGGTTGAATTTAAAGAGACATACAGAGAGAGTGTCTGTGAGTTTCTATCAAACTAGATTGTGGTCATGACTTTGAATTCTGGTGAATTTTGGTGGTTGATTTCAAAGCAGCAGTGCATTGTGTGGTTGGAAAAGCAAGCAACAAGGTTTGAACCTCAGCCATGAGTGAAGAGAGAGTGAGATAAGGAGAGAGACAGACAGACAGACATGGGCCCCACACTGTACACACAGACAGAGAGAGGGAGATACAGACAGAGAGACAGAAAGAGGGAGAGACAGACAGACAGATGGACAGATGGACAGACAGACATACAGAGAGAGGCTGGATTGTGAAAATATCTAATGTGACTACCTTTTGAATCGGGTATAGGCTCTGCTTCTTTTTTCGTCGTTGTTGTTGTTGTTGTTGTTGTTGTTGATTTAGTACCTTAAATAACAAAGTCCACAAAAATATAGGGTCAGTCAAGAGCTCATGTTTATCATATCCAGTAAATGAATAAGAAATAATAAAATGGTCTTTTGTATGGTCACTTTGAAGCTATCAAATAAAAAATATTGTTTTTGTTATTTTTCATATCAAGACGCAGATATTTTAAACGGTTCCTTAACTTCCTTATATTCTCAAAGCTTTCTCACCTGAGGACAGAGAGGTGAAGTTAAACCTTTGCAATGTTCCACCATCAGTTACTTCCCACTGGAATCTCTCTTTGACATAATGAGGAGTCAGAAAGGTCACAGTGGTGTTGCAGGCAGACTGCTGTGATATCTGAATGCCTTCAGTGGTTCCACTCAACCTCACACCGTCATACAGCCACCTCAGTGTCTGTGTACACCATCCATATGTCAGCACAGAGCAGGACAACGTCAGTTTACCTGTGTCCTCCTTTTCAGTCACTGTGAAGATGGAGATATTGTGAGAGGAAGACAATAACAGGAAATTTATCTCAGAATTATTATAATGTTGTAGTATATTGTTCAAAGAAGGTATTTTGAGCTGAATAGGTTATTATGTATATATAATGTTAATACTCACTGTTTACAAGAGACAGAAAAACGTGAGTATTTGAACGTTCTGGCAGGTGGCAGGTGTAGCGACCAACATCCTCAACTGTGACTTTCTTAATAACCAGAGAACAGTCGGCTGTAACACTCAGTCTGTCTGCTCTAGCTTTAGCAAACTGATTTGATGCAATCTGACCACTGGAAACCAGCTCTACTTTAGGCTTTCTATTTGTATAATGTTCGAAGCTCCAGCCACATTTCTCCTGACTGGGTGTCACACGGTCACCTACCCAAGGCAGAGTGACTTCACCTCCATCTCTGACAAAGAAGGAGGGCCAAGCTTGTCCAGTTACTGCTGTGGAGAAAATGAGAGAAATATTATGAACATTGAATTGAATCAGAATAGGAGGCTGATATGATAGTTTCAAGTTTGCAAATGTGCATCATTGTTAAATGAAGATTATTTAATAAAGTCCAGTTAGAGTAATATTAGTAAGTTCAGTTTTGTAATGTATCTGTTATTTAATGTAAATTGTAATGCAGCCTTACCTGTTCCATGAAACACGAGTATGAAACACAAAGTGATTTGAGTCAGTCTGAATTCAGCCATTCTGCTCTTTCTCTCAGTCTCTTTAAATCTATCTATCCATCTTGTTCTCTCACTCTCAACTGTCAAAGTATCTGAACTGATGCTTCTTAAAGACAAAGATATACTTCCTGTGAGTAAAACATGTCACTTCCTCATAACAGTACCAATTTCTGCTCCGCCCCTCCCCCCTTCAGTCTGGTTGAATTTAATATATCCAATATAAACAGATATTGAAATGAAGCCATGTCTTATAAAAGTGTATTAAGCCATAACAAACTTCTCTAAACAGCATTAGAGAAGTTACTGATCATCTCAATGTATACATGATATGAAATACAGAGTTTACAGATTCAGTGAAGATGTCAAAATTGTCAAGTGTCTCTGTGTCAGCAAGGTCACTGACATGCAGTGTTGCTGAAGACCAGAGGGTGAACCTGCTCAATAACTGTCTGTATGTAGATTACGGTAATGGTGTCTATATATTGCGTCTGTGCATACGTACATTTATGTAATAACTCATATCAATAATTATCTGTATGTAATTATATAGCTTATTGAATATGAAATTTAATGAATGGAACTTTTCCATATCACTGTGAGTGTATATCTTATCGGTTTTATATCTCTCTGAATTTCTCGCAGCTGACAGAGACAGATAACAAAAGATCTGACCCACAGAATGATGTCTGTTTTGTTACAAATTGTTACATTTGAGCCATCTATTCTAATATAAAGTGACAATTAGAATGAGCGCAACACTAGAATCAGCTTCAATTCCTTCAATTGAGAATCCAGGATGAGGTGATTGAGGGGGCAGTTAAAAATTGTGATTTGAAAATGGCCATGCCAGTTTTTTCCTCACCAAGATTTACTCTCACTTGTGAGCGTTATTGCAGCCGCTTGCCGACAAGCTGGTTGGTACCAATGGATGTTTCATGATCCCAGTATCTTCACTCTAGCTTTAAAAAGGATCCTGCTACAGCCTCTGAAAACAGCAATGCCATGCTGCAAGGAGTAGAAGAGGAATTAAACTGGAGGGGCAGAAGATACAGCTGAGGGGGTGCTATGCACACTCGATTCCTAGGCTCGCCCGCTGCACGGGCTCGCCCACCCTGCACCTCGCATATGCAGCTTGGCCGCTGCGTGGCCTTGCCCTGGCTGCTCCTTGATGGCATACTTCAGGGATGCTCGATCACCTGTGCTGGAGCTGGCAACATACAGCTGTCCATGGCTGAAGATGGGGGTCTGAAGCCAGACTCCCACTGCTTTCAGTGTCTGTCCCTGGGACTTGATTTGCTCTTATGACATCACTGATGACATCATCAGTGGGACTCTTATGTCATCAATGATGATGTCACAACTGATTTCATGACATCACTGATGACATCACAACCTCTTATGACATCACTGATGATGTTACAATGCCTCTGACATCACTGATGTCACAATTTATGACATCATTGATGACATTTTCACTGGGACTTTGTGTGTGTGTGTGTGTGTGTGTGTGATGTCACAATGCCTCTGACATCACTGACGATGTCACAATTTATGACATCATCAGTGGGACAGACAGACAGAGCCCTTATTCAATTATACTAGGCACCTCGCTCGCTACTCGGCTGCTGTGTGGCCTTGCCTGCCCTATTGGTGCGCATGTCTCCCTCTCTCTCTCCCTCAGTCTCTCTCCCCCTCTCTCTCTCTCCCTCAGTCTCTCCCCCCTCTCTCTCCCTCTCCCTCCCTCTCCTCTCCCTCTCCTCTCTCTCCCTCTCCCTCAGTCTCTCTCCCCCCTCTCCCTCTCTCCCTCTCCCTCAGTCTCTTGTGAGCATCCTGTCTCTCTCATGAGCCTCAGATTGATGACATCATGACTGATGACGTCATCAGTGTATGTGCATGTGTGTGCCTGTCTGTCTCTTGTGTGTGTATGTGTGTGTCTCTCTATTTGTGGCAATGACGTGTAGTTCCCCCTCAAAACCACAAGAGAACTGAGGGAGTTTCACAGCTCACAACTAAGGTTTGAAGATTCACAGTTCAACACAAATACTGACATTATTGCAACGTTTATGTCCTTTGATTGTTTAGATTCTGCTCAGTAAAGAACAGACAGGATTTGTGCCGTGATGAAGTCTGATATCACTATAGAGGAGTGGAGAGTCTGATATCACTATAGAGGAGTGGAGAGACTGATAGCACTATAGAGGAGTGGAGAGTCTGATAGCTCTATAGAGGAGTGGAGAGTCTGATAGCTCTATAGAGGAGTGGAGAGACTGATAGCACTATAGAGGAGTGGAGAGTCTTATCGCACTATAGAGGAGTGGAGAGACTGATAACACTATAGAGGAGTGGAGAGACTGATAGCACTATAGAGGAGTGGAGAGTCTGATAGCACTATAGAGGAGTGGAGAGACTGATAGCACTATAGAGGAGTGGAGAGTCTGATAGCACTATAGAGGAGTGGAGAGTCTGATAGCACTATAGAGGAGTGGAGAGTCTGATAGCACTATAGAGGAGTGGAGAGACTGATAGCACTATAGAGGAGTGGAGAGTCTGATAACACTATAGAGGAGTGGAGAGACTGATAGCTCTATAGAGGAGTGGAGAGACTGATAGCACTATAGAGGAGTGGAGAGACTGATAGCACTATAGAGGAGTGGAGAGTCTGATAACACTATAGAGGAGTGGAGAGACTGATAGCTCTATAGAGGAGTGGAGAGACTGATAGCACTATAGAGGAGTGGAGAGTCTGATAGCACTATAGAGGAGTGGAGAGTCTGATAACACTATAGAGGAGTGGAGAGTCTGATACCTCTATAGAGGAGTGGAGAGACTGATAGCACTATAGACCAAATCAGCGGGGATGTTTACATTTACTTCCGGGTACCCCTGAGGTCCACACATTATAATGGCGGTGGACGGCACAAACTGACGTGTTGAATACAAAAACAGACAAAGAAGACAAAAATGGTTCGTCCGTGTTGTGTTGTTGTTTAATATCATTCATAACAACACTTTCACTAACGTTAGTGGAGACCAGACTAGCTAATTTACCTGTTGGACCAGACCAGAGTAGACTTGAAGCTAAATTAAATTAACGTGGCGTCAGTAGCTCTGTCTGTAACGTTAACGAGTCTGCAAAAAAACAGCGAGTTTGACAGACAAACAAACGTTATTAGCTAGCTAACACTACATAAAACAAACACAGAAGAAAGGCTAGATACGTCGGACAAGCATGTTTACCAACCGTTTAACCATTTAAATTGAAAGTACTCGGCTGAAAACAGCGAGAGGGTTTGACAGCATTTATTTGACAACACGCACATTTAAACCTGCCGCCTTCCCCAAGTGGTACCCGGAAGTAAATTTGTTTACATGGTGACGTCACGGTGATTTGGTCTATAGAGGAGTGCAGAGTTGCACTCTAAAACAGGGCAAACCCAGGTGTAACCAATACATTAATGATGGTTCCATTCCATTTAGGTATTCCAGTGCCAGGGCCCTCATTAGTGTTACTGGTTACACATGTTTACCCTGCTTTGACAGATCAAAATAGCTGCTGGGAAAAGGGTATATTTGGTTCTTGATCGCGGTGGTGCATTTGCATTATACTGTGGCAAAACACAGATATGAGGACACTTTAGTACAAGAAGTGTCAGTTCCTCATTGCAGCTTGACTCTATTTTCTGCTGAGAGATGTGAAGGACGTGTGTTGGGTGTGAACGTTGGTCCAGCCAGCAGAGGTCTGGTGGTTTGGCCTTCTCACGAGCAGATCAGCTTAACCACAGCAGGCTGACACAAACAGCCTGTCCTCAAGTGTACTTAGGAAATGATGCCAATTACAACAGTTAAATGCAACTATTTAATGAAGGTTAACTAAAATTAGTTCTCAGCTGTGGCTTAATAGAAATGATACTGCAATAGGTTGATTCAAAGTTTAGGGGCTCTGATACCAAATGCCTGATCACCTTTTGAACAATCTAAGAGCCTTTCTGGTAAATATAAGACTATGTATAAACAAATACTTACAAAAATCAACATTTTAAAATCAAGTCTAAATTCAACTTCAAGCCAATTCAAGGCAACTAAAACAAGAGTTCTATGATCTCTATGAATCCTAGCTGCTGCTCTGAACTATCTGCAGATGAGAACTAAAACAAATGAGGCAGGAAAAGACACACTTGTTTAAAACAGACTTAGTTATTACAAGATGAACAGCTTGAATATCTTTCTCCAAGTCAGGAAGAGAGAAATACACGTCTTTACTGTCATAATGCTCATTTCCTTACTTTCATAGCTGCAGTCTTTTTGTAGGCCTCAGTTAATTCTGTTGAAAACCACAAGAAGACTGAGGGAGTTTCACAACGAAGGTGTGAAGCTTCACAGTTCAAGATACATACTGACAATAATGCAACTTGTATGTCCTTTAACTGATTACATTCTGTTCTTAAAGGACAGGATTGTGTGCCGTGATGAAGTCTGATAGCAGGGCCACCGCGTACAGGTAGCGCAGGTTCGAGCCCCCGTGTTGCCTCCAGATCAAAACAAAACAAACAAAAACTGATAAAAAGAAGAAAAAGACGCCAGACCCAGACTGCAGCAGCTTCAGGCCCGGCCAAGAAATGTCTCAGGGGCTTACTGACTGACTGAATGACTGACTGACTGACTGACTGTTTCACTCCTGACTAGTCTAGGGCTGTGACGACCACTACCGGGATACAGCGTTATTAAGCAACCACGGTTATCATACCATAAGCTTTCCCTTTGATACCGTGCCCACGATATTTTGTGCAATATGCAGGCCGCCACACCTCACTACAAATAAGTTCATAATGGAGGACATGAGACCACATCTCTACATGAGATCTTTGGGTCACGTAATTTCCTCTCACGGGTTCTCCTATCACTCCTACGCAGACGACACACAGCTCTATCTCTCCTTCCCCCCCTCGGACTCCTATCTCTTCCCGTATCTCTGCCTGCCTCAAAGACATTAGCAACTGGATGTCTTCTCACCATCTCAAACTCAACCCCGACAAAACCGAACTTCTCTTCTTCCCCTGCAACGACTCCCCCCTATCCGATCTGTCCCTATCCATTGTCATTGACAACACCACCGTCCTCCCCCCTCAATCAGCCAAAAATCTCGGAATTACCATCGATAACCAACTATCACACGAGCACGTAATACCATATTTGGAAGTGACGCCTCTCTCTCATTGGTGGATTTTGATTGATGAAGGCGTCAACAAGTGACAACTGCAACAATTTGGACCCCCCCCCCCCACTGATTGTTGCTGCATTTTGTGAGTGAACACATTTAGAAGTAATTAACGAGGTAACTGTCAGTTGATAGAATAGAATAGAATAGAATAGAATAGAATAGAATAGAATAGAATGGAATAGAATAGAATAGAATAGAATAGAATAGAATAGAATAGAATAGAATGGACCCATTTCACAGCAACCGTTTTGGTGGTTCCATTCCATGGTGGGCCAGTGCCAGGGCCCAAATGAATGTTATTGGTTACGCATGCTTTACTTCCTGCTTTACCATCTCAAAACAACCTAAATCTTCTTGGATGGGGGTCCATGATCAAAATGTTATCAGATCTGTAAGGCCTTCACATGAAAATGTTTGGACTTGAATAGAATAAAACAAACGATAATAGAATAGAACGACTTTATTATTATTACAGTATATTTACAACAGTACATTGTATGAACATCTAGAGCAGTGGTTCTCAAAGTGGGACCCCCAGCCACAGGGGTCCTTCTGGGGCTTATACGGGGTCCCCAGCAAAAATGTGATGATTTTTATTTTCACTATAATTCCATCCATAAGTAACACAATGACAGCATGTATCTTTTGGTCATGGGGTTCATATACTTTCTGTAATAAAACATCTAAAAAAAATCTTATCAGGTGGGCGATCCGCTGGAACAAAATCTTATACCGGTATGCTATATGCTGTGTTCTCAATTGTGTCAGTTAAGGGTCTTTGATGTGAAAAGAATTGAGAACCACTCATCTAAAACATCAGAGAAACCAACACTTTAAAAAGATTAAAAAAGTAAATATGTCATAGTAGTAGATATAAATCTCAAAATAATTCCATATGAAATAATTGCAGTAAAATGGTATTAAATGCTTAATCATAAAATGCAAACATAAAAGCAGTAATAAAATCTATAATAATCCATGAACTACAGTATAAAAACAAGCACATCATCACTAAGCACAATAAATTAACTATTAATGATTATATTTTAAAGGCAAATGTCGGCTATTGTTCATTATGCTTATTTAGCTTTATTCAAGTACAGCACCCAGTCCATGAATGGTGGGTTATCACTTATACTTTTCACACTGTATATCTGGTTAGCTTACAGCTCCCCCTTCTGGACAAAATATACACAGTCAAAAAGCTTTTTACAGCAACACATCCTTAAAATGATCATAAAAAGGATAATTATAATAGAGAATATTAAGTCGCTTGTTGTTAGGGAAATCATATGTAGCACTGCTTTAAAATTTTGCAAATACAGTATGTATAGGCCTACAGCCCCCCCCCCCCCACACACACACACACACGCACAGATCATACCATCTTCTCTACAGACTAAGTAACTGGATAAAATAATATAAAATTTGGACAAGCAAACACAATTCCCCCACAGGGATCTATACCGTATCAATAAAGTCAATAGGGTAAAGGGGGAAAGTAACTAATATAAATTATATCACAATGAAACATCTATTTACATTAAGACCATTATTTCACAAGTTTTCTGAAATTGTAAGTTTAAATATGCATAAGTGAATAAGTATACCTGTACATTACTTCTTTATTAAATTATTCTATAAGCATCAAGAAGCTCCCTTTTTCTATTTACTATTTAAAGTTTAAATATGCAAAATGAGTGCAAATAAATAGCCTATGCAAATACTTCTTCCCAACTAAAATCTGCCTCTTTGAGACCCGAAAGCCCCCACAAATAAGGACTTTATAATTTCTGTCGTTTCTACTAATAAATAGATAGGAAGTTTGGTGTAGTAAGTGCTACTGAAGTGGAGATTCTGATTCATATGAGTATGATAAAAATGAAAATAAACTCACTTTGAGAAAACAATTAAAATGTATAAATTTGGCTATGAATGGTATGAACTAACTTCTCTGTAAAAACCTTCAGAATAGTGGGGTGTTATTTCCTTAGCTTGTTGACGGTGGCGTAAAGGCTGCTGGGATCAGTAGCGTCTCCAACAGAGGAAGAGGATGGTTTCACAGCAGCATAGGTCACGTCTTCATCACCATCATTAACCTGCAAAACAACAACAACAACAACAACAACAACACCAATCACGCAACATCTCAATGCAGAAAAGTCAACACAACGCAACAAAACAAACAGACACAGACAACTGTAACACTGCTGTTGGGTAAAAACCACGCATCTGAAATAGTGTGCCATTTTCTTCAAAAGTGGAACTTTTTTATTTTTGCTTCATGACTTTTATGGAGCCTTAAAACCTGAACCCCCCCCCCCCCATGAAAATACATGGGTGGCAGAAATGGGAGTTATTTTGCTATATATACAGAACAGACAGCTCACCTGTGCTGTACCAGCGGTCTTCTTCTTCTCCTTGTTGTTGGAGTAGCTGACGGAGGCGTAGGTGAGTCCATCATCATCTGTCTGACCAGTCTGACCAGTGAATGCAACACAATGGCAGGTCAGTGGCACACAGGTTTGAACTAACTCTTCCACTGATATTCTATTCTATTCTATTCTATTCTATTCTATTCTATTCTATTCTATTTCTTAACCTTTAGTACCTCTGCTAGTTATGTTTTCATTTCGGTTAGTTAGTTTGTTGTCAGCAGGATTTCTCAAAAACTTACAAAAGGATTTCCATGAAACATGAAATTAAGTTGACAGATCAACCTTGGTCCAAGGAACAACTGGATGAATTCAGGTGCTGATCCAGATTCAGGATTTCTGCCATTAGATGATTGTACATGTTTCGCCATAACTATGAAACTAACAAAAAGAGAGAGACTTGACTCGTAATCATATAAGGGGATGGTTGAAGTGTCAAGAAATCAATTTAAACAGCAAGTTGGAGAGTTGTTCAGCACTGGCAGAGCAGCGCCATCTAGTTCAAGGACTGGTTGGCTGAGCATACATGCACTTTTTCAGCCACATCCTGCTTCACAATTACGCCCCACTTCCTCTCTCATCTACTCTACTCTACTCTACTCTACTCTAGTCGATTCGAGTCAAGTCTATTCCTTACTTCTCTCTGATCCTTTTTACCACAGAAGGAAATCAGACTGTGTCTCATGCACATGTAATGGATAGTGTGTGTGTGTGTGTGTGTGTGTGTGTGTGTGTGTGTGTGTGTGTGTGTGTGTGTGTGTGTGTGTGTGTGTGTGTGTGTGTGTGTGTGTGTGTGTGTGTGTGTGTGTCTGTGTGTGTGTGTGTGTGTGTGTGTGTGTGTGTGTGTGTGTGTGTGTGTGTGTGTGTGTGTGTGTGTGTGTG
The DNA here is from genome assembly GCF_964638095.1 of Poromitra crassiceps. Taxonomy (NCBI): domain Eukaryota; kingdom Metazoa; phylum Chordata; class Actinopteri; order Beryciformes; family Melamphaidae; genus Poromitra; species Poromitra crassiceps. The sequence goes on along the minus strand of NW_028150950.1, from coordinate 17,495 downwards.
ATCTGACCTGGTCCTGGCTGGGTCCTCCTGGTCCAGACTGCTTCACTGCAGGATTGGCAGCGCTGACTGAGGTCAGAACCTGGACACATACAGCCCAGTTAGCTTTACATTCCAGTAAAGACCACTTATAACACAATACTGCTGTATGTGATTGAGACTTGTTACAAAACCAGAAGTGCATACAAGTCTAACAAGGGAAATGTCAGTGCCATGTGTAAATTAATTCAAATTCAGTAGGCTATAAGCAAATATATATCTTTTCATGATTCAACATTGTGTAAAGATATATATTAATAATCCTTGATATTATTGATATGTATTATTTTATATTTATTGATATTTGCATATCATATGCAGTAATCCATATCTAATCAAGAATGTTCACAACATCCATAAGTAACAACTGTAAGTAAATCGATACTATTATCTTCCCCATGCTTCCCACCCATACTCTGCTACACACTCTGAAACTTTTAGCAGCATTATGCTATAACCCTACAACTGTTTATTTTGTGATTTTTTTTTTTTTTTTACGTTTCTTGTTTTTACTGTTTTTCTTATGTTTTGCTTTTATGTTGTTTTTTGATAAAGACCAATAAAGTTTCTGGTTATCATGCTCTTCCACAGTTATGGTAATAGACTTTATCACACAGCTGTTTTGCTGCAGCTGTGTAAAGTCCTGACAGCATAAACATTTTATCCTTCAGTTTTAAACTCACAGTGTTGTCCTGCACTGCTGTTTGGTTCCCTGAAAAAAGCGAAAGGGGAGAGGAGAGTTTATCTTCTGCAAACACAGTCTGGCTTCATCAATGTGACCACATTTTACACAAGAAATGCTCTCACCTCTAGCTCTCTTCCAGCACACGACCAGTGCAACAACTATTATTATCAATGCAGCTAAACCCACTAAGATGGGCCACCATTGTAGTCCTCCACCTAGAAGAAGTTACAAACATTTTGTCAGAACTAAAATAGATTCAAACTCCTGTCAGTGAAAGAGGAAAGAGTTGAAAGAGTTGAATCCAAAATTCATCTACCAGAGCCTCTACCAGAGGAGACTGTAAAATTCCACATAGGAGAAGTAGCTTTGGGCAGTCAGCCTTCTCCTACAGAGCAGCACATACCTGGAACACTATACCCGTAGAACTGAGAAACATCACATCTCTCAACTCCTTCTCCAACTCCATAAAACATTGGCTATTGAACAATCAAACATGCATCCATACTCCAGGATAGCATTTTTCGTTGTTTGTCATTGTTTGTCTGCTTTGTAGGGCATGTGCTTTTGTCTGTGCTTTTGTCCGTGCTTTACAGTAAACCAGGGGCTGCATAATTGTGCTTATATGCTTTTGTCTGTTTTTATGTGCTTATGTGCTGTTGCTCTGGCATGTATTGTATAGAATATGCTAATGTCATCTTGCATGTTCTTTTTATATGTGCTCATGCATGTTCTTTTTATATGCTATTAATCTGCTTGTGCTTTTCTTCTTTTACATGCTTTTGTCTACTTATGTCTTCTGTACTATTGCATGTGTTTGTTAATGTTTCACATATAACATCAACCTGCCAGGGACTGCAGATGAAAATGAGCCTGTATGGCTAAATCTGGCACATTTACATGATGGACTCACATGCTCATGTTAATTAATGTGCATTGTCCTTTTTCTTAAATAAATAAACAAACAATATGTGTTTCCAAAATGTCATATTTGGCTTGTGGTGATGAGTTACAGTATGTGTTGTTATTGTGTCATATGATGTGCTTCTAGCAGTTTTTTGTCTGCAAAACAATTTTCCTGTATAGGACAATTATACATTTACTATAGAATAGAATGTAGTTGTGTAATCTATGTTAACTGTATGTTGAAAGCACGGACGGACGGACGGACGGACGGACGGACGGACAGACAAGACAACCCAAATGCATAATGCCTCCGGCCTGGCTATCGCCGGTGGAGGCATAAAAATGCATTCCATTAACAATGCCTGCCATGCAACAGCATGTATGCTACTATGCTCTGACTGTGTCTCAAAGATGTCTAAACAAGAATGCATTCAAAAATCAAAATTCTGGGAATGTGTATCCTTGAAAGGTTTGACTTTAAAGTGATCCATAAGATTTCCATCTAAATAAATGTCTGTTAAGTCACCATCTATCTGATAGTGACTTAACACAATGGTGATTGAGCCTATGGCCCATTGATGGAAGCCTTTGCATTTTCAGTATTGCAGCATTTATCAACCTGGGGCCAGTTGCACCAAGTGGTCTTAACTATGCCTGGTCATAACTCCTACGTCGGTCTTAGTTAAGACCAGTCTTTAGAGTGGATTTACGCCTGTTGCACCAATAGGGCTTACATCTGGTCTTAACTACGCTGGTCGTAGCAATGCGCGTATTATCACTTTAAATATACTAGTCAACCTCTTCAAAAACACATTGCTTTTGTACAAAACCTTGTAGCTCCAACTTTGGTGATTTCCATGTTTTCATCTGAAGGATACATGCTCCCCTGTGGCTTCAGACAATGATTTACCCTGCTGGACTTATGAAACCATTTCAAAATGTTTCTTTATTTGCCATATTGTGTCTAAATAGGCTACATGTTTGCCAAACTGAGAGAGAGAGACAGAGGGAGAGAGAGAGAGATGGAAAGTGAATGATTACCTTGTGAATAGGTTGCAGAATTGGTTGTCGGCCCTGTTTTGGGTGCAGGCTTGGTTGTCGGCCCTGTTTTGGGTGCAGACTTGGTTGTCGGCCCTGTTTTGGGTGCAGGCTTGGTTGTCGGCCCTGTTTTGGGTGCAGACTTGGTTGTGGGTGCAGACACAACTATGAAACAAACAAAAAACACAACAGGATAAAAGAGACCGAGAGAATCTATGAATTTCTTTCAAAATACATTTGTGGTCATGATTTGAATTTTAGTGGTTGATTTCACAGCAGCAATGGATTTTGTGGTTGGAAATGCAAGCAAGAAGGTTAGAGCCTCAGCCATGAGTGGTAACAGAGAGTGAGACTGAGCAGTTGAGACAGGAACTCCTGCTAATGCAAAAAGTGTCTACCTTGTGGTTGTGAAATGGGTCTAGGCCCTGTTTCTTCTGTCTTTGTTGTTGCTGTTATTGACTTTGCTGGTGTTGTTGTACCTGGACAAATGAAATAACAAAGCCCAAAACAAAATAGGGTCAGTCACGTTTATCATATCCAGTAAATAAATAACACACAATCAAATATTTTGCATGAATTTGAAACGTTCAAGTCAAATAAAATGTATTTTTGTTATTTTTCATATAAAGATTTTCAACATTCCTCATCATATTCTCAAAGCTTTCTCACCTGAGGACAGAGAGGTGCAGCCAAACGTCTGCTTTTCACTGCGATCATCAGTCACTTCACACTGAAATCTCTCTTTGATACGCTTATTAAACTTCAGAAAGGACACAGTGGTGTGGCAGGGAGACTGTGATATCTGAATGTTCTTGGTATTTCTATCCACCTTTTTACCATCATACAGCCACCCCAGTGTCTCTGCACATGGGGTGGCTGACACTGGGGTGGCTGTCACCACAGAGCAGGACAACGTAATGTTATGGTTGACCTCCTGTACAGTCACTGGTGAAGATGGAGATATTGTTAGAGGATGACAATGACAGGGAAAATAACTATATTACTGTAATCAGAATTATTATAATGTTTTAGTTTATTGTTCTAAGAAGGCAGTTTGAGCTAAATAGGTTATAATGTTAATACTCACTGTTTACAAGAGAGAGATGAACTGGAGCATCGAAACCTTGTTTTTTGTCTTCTATGAACTGTTGGCAGTAGTAGCGACCAACATCCTTAACTGTGACTTTCTTTATAGTCAGAGAACAGTTGGCTGTAAGACTCAGTCTGGCTGCTTTAGGTTTGTCATCCTCATCTGATTTAATCTGCCCACCGTTAACCAGCTCTACTGTGTGTCTATTTATATGACGATTGAAGTTCCAGGTAGTATATTCACATGTATCTTGTTTCATCACATTGTCACAAGGCAGAGTGACTTCATCTCCATCTCTGACATAGAAGTAGGGGGGTAAGGTTTGATTACTGGTTCCTGCTGTGGAGAAAATTATACAGAAATAGTGTGAACATTGCATTGACCAGAACAGAATATGGCTGGTGTGTTCACTTCTTAGTTTATTTTTCACAGTTAAGATAATTTGGCATATAACATACGTTTGCAAAAATGCCCTGACAAGTCAGAAAGTGTCCACTAAACATACTGCTTGTTAATAAAAATTGCACCATTGACCATCTTAGTTAAATGAAGATTCATTAATAAAGTACAGTTAGTAATATTTGGAAGTAGTAAGTAAGTTCAGTTTTGTAATGTATCTGTTATTTAATTAATGAGCTTTTTCCCCTCAGCTGCCAGGCTGCTAAATGCCTCTGGGTTCCCTCCCACCCCTGCCCCCTAGGCAGTGTCACCGGACATTTTTGCACTATGTTCCTTAACTCTGCACTTTATATCTATACCTCCTGCACTGTGCTATGTTTGTGTTGTTGTCTTGTTGTTATATGTGGAAAAGATTAAGGAATGCGCATTGCGCACACTGTCAATGTCAAAACAAATTCCTATGTGTTTTACACAATGGCAAATAAAGATATCTGAATCTGAATCTGAATCAGCCTTACCTGTTACATGAAACATGAGTATCAAACATAAGGTGATTTTAGTCCGTCGGAATTCAGCCATTTTGCTCTCTCACTCTCTTTAAATCTGTCTATCGATTTTGCTCTCTCACTCTCTTTAAATCTGTCTATCCATCTTGTTCTCTCTCTCAACTGTCGAAGTGTCTGAACTCATGCTTCTTAAAGAGAAAGATATACTTCCTGTGATTAAAATGTGTCACTTCCTCATAGCAGCCCCAATTTCTGCTTTGTTTTCTTTTATCTGGTTGAATTTACTGTAAGTAGCTCCGTGGCCTTGCGGTTTGAGTGTCCGCCCTGAGACTGGGAGGTTGTGAGTTCGATCCCCGGCCGAGTCATACCAAAGACTATAAAAATGGGACCCATTGCCTCCCTGCTTGGCACTCAGCATCAAATGGTTGGAATTGGGGCGTTAGATCACCAAATGATTCCCGAGCGCGGCACTGCTGCCGCTCACCGCTCCCCCAGGGGATGGGTCAAATGCGGAGAACAAATTTTGCACACTCAGGTGTGTGACAATCGTTGGGACTTCACCTTTACCATATTCAGCTTATCAGTTTTCTTATCTATCTGAATTTATTGCAGCTGATAGCTCAGATAGCAAAATATCTGACCCACAGAAAGATGTAATTTAAAAACGCTACATTTGAGCGATCAAAAGTGACTTATGAGTGCAACAGTACAATATCACCAATATGACAAGCAACCAGTAGTGAGGAGGACAAGGGTCAGAGGTCACGGCACCCTGCAGTGATCATGTCAGATACATTCGCGGAAATCAGCAACGGAAAGAAGTAGCTGGATTATTTTAAAATCAGAGAGAGTAAAGGAGGAAGCTGTGGTTCAGCAGGGAGTGGTGGTCGATGTGTTTTCAGCAGTGCTTTTAATAACATCTAGGGACGGGCATTGCAAATTAGCTTAGGCTACAAATGTTGTGATACATGACACCAGATGTTTCTTGCTAAATGTTATTTCAATAATGAGAGACTAGAAGGAAAGTACAATAAACTTTAATGATAAAACAAACAACACTTAGATTTGGCGAATGACTCCATGGTATGATGACGGTCCTCTGAGACAAGAGGAGGATGTCAGTGATTTATAGGATAGAGAACCCCCATAGGGAGTTCTACTGGAGTCATGACATTGGTGGTGTTCAGGGGAGGAGGAGGGGCGAAGCAACAGCTACGCAGGAACAGCAGCTATGGGTGAACAAACAGGGTGAGTTACAACTTGCAAGAGTCTGAAATACTCGGCCGAAGAGAGGGAAAGCGTGGGAGACATTGATTGGACAGGGATAAAGAGGGCGTGCATATTTATGAATGGCTGATGTAACCTGAGGGCGTTGCTGCGGGGTCCACCCGCTATGCCGACCACCCGCAATGCCGACCTTAGGTTTAGGCGTGGGGGTGGGAGAGGTTAGGTTTTGGGTTAGGGTCTGGGGGAGGTTAGGTTTAGGCACGCATGGGGGAGGTTAGGTTTGGCGTGGGGGCTGGGAGAGGTTAGGTTTTGGGTTAGGGTCTGGGGGAGGTTAGGTTTAGGCATGGGGGGAGGTTAGGTTTGGCGTGGGGGCTGGGAGAGGTTAGCTCCACCGACACGCTGCACGCCGCCTCGCTCAGCTGGTTCTGCTTGTGGGCTATCGGCATTGCGACCTGTCGGCACTGCGGCCTGTCGGCACATAGACGCGGCACCGTTGCTGCAGGGGAGAGAGATATGAATGGAAAGGAACCATGGATTAGTGAATGGGATGGATAAACAATCATTGACTAGTGAAGTAGTCTTCATTATTGAAAACAGTCTAAGACATTATATGTATGTGTATCTGTCCATATGCAAATAAATGATAAATAAATAAATAATTAAATAATTAAATAATTAAATAAATTAGTGTTCATCCCCGTATAAGAAGTGAACAGACCCATACAGGAAGTGCAGAGACTGCTGTGCTCACTGAAGTGATGAGGTCATCCTCCACTGGAGAGACATACAGCAGTCCAAAATCAGATTTTTTTCCAGTCTGAGACAGGAAGTTGGTGTTTTGGTATGGAGGCTTAAGTTCAGACCTACAGTTGGAGGAATAGTCTGATATCAGACTGAACTGTCAACTCGTTACACTCATCTCCCTCTTCAGTCTGACATTGCCTCCACACTAACCCATTTCCATGGAGGAAATCACTGAAGCGGGTTGGATTTCCCCTAACCAATCAGAGACCACCGAATCTGACCGCCTGAATATAATCCAGTGGGAAGAATCCAAAAACATTTCCCTTTTGAATAAATGCCTTCAAAGCAGAGTGCTGTTTGGATTTCAAAGTAATTGGTACTTTTAATTGAGTTAGAACACCCTCGATAGCAGCGTCTATTTCATATATAGCGGTCGCCATTGTTGTTCTTAGGTCCTGCTTGACAACAACTTGACAACAGTGTTAGTCCCACCCGTTGTGCACTGATTGGCTAATATTCAGCCCCCCCTCAGCGCTCATTGGACCAAATATTTTTTCAACATGAGAAACCGATGCTAGACCAGAAGCACCTCCTTTGTGATCTTGTCACTGCTATGTTTTATTGTTTATATTGATCTATTCTTGCTAGCTTCTGACTTTGTATTGTTGTTGTTTTTTATTGTAGATAACTTGTTGTACGTCACTTTGGATAAAGGCATCTGCCAAATGAAATAAAGTAAAGTTAAGTAAAGAAGCAGCCACTTGGTGGAGTGGGCCAATGTGAAGCAGAGTCCTGCGCGGGTCTGATTTTCAAGACCCGGCCCCGCCCGGCCCCGCGACATGCAATACCGACCCCAGCGGCAACCCGCACATAATGACCAATCAGTCACCCACAGACATGAGACCCGCATCCCGACCCGGAACCGCATATATATAATAACCGATAATCTGCAGTGCAAACATTTTGTAGTGACTCTAACGAAACTGCCACGTTTCACGCAGGAAGCGAATAGACCCTTTTACAGCCTACCTCACCAAAATATGCGCGCGCAACGCAGTAAAGTCATCACGGAAGTGTTGCTGTTTTGCTATGCTTTCTCCCGTCGGCCAGCAAGCCTAGAACCGTCTAGAACAGGGGTGGGCAACTATTTTCTTTGGGGGGCCACATGAGAAACCCAGATTGTTGCCGGGGCCTGAACAAATATTGTCATGCCGTAAACAATGGATGGGCAACTTTGATGATAGAGAGGGCCACAAAAAAATGTCCTCGCTACCAGATTTTGCTGAGGGCCGAACGACGCCAGCACAAAAAATTTGGGGCATCTGAAGCCAGGTTTAGAGGAATAACTAATTTTAAATTAACAGTTGTGATGTCATTATTCAGTCTTAACCACCAATATTTGATCCTTTTCTCACTCATTCCTATGTCACCACCTGCTCTCCCTGCAGGGCTTGAAATTAACTTTTTTGACCACCTGCCAATATGGCTGCTAGATTTTAAAGTTACCAGTTATCCCACTCGGCCTGCGGCCTCGTGGGATAACAGCTTAGCAGCGGGATATATTTGCCACAACACACTGGCTCTCATGCTATATTGCTTAAATATATATATATATATATTAGGGGTGGGGGAAAAAATCGATTCACCTAAGTATCGCGATTTTTAATGTCACGATTTTTTGGATCGATCTTTTATTCCAGAATCGATAATCGCAAAAAAAAAAAAAAAAAAAAAAAAAAAAAAAATTTTTTTTTTTTTTTTTTTTTTTTTTGGGTGCTTGCAGTCAGGCCACTCACTGAACAGCAGGCCAGGCGCCGCCTACTGGTTTACTAGTGGTTTTATTACTTTATTAGTTAGTCTGAAGTAATAATTACACTTCAGGGTTAAAGTGGGTGCATCTCATTGTAAAATTGGACCCAAATCTGGCTTCAAACGGCCCAAATTTCACGCGCGTTGGCCCATATCGGCCTGGCCTGCTTGGTATCTAATGCCCGGCCTGAATTATGATCCCAGTCCGCCCCTGTTTTTAACTATATCGCCCAGCCCTACTCATGATATATAATATACAGTCTCTAGTGTATGATTCAACTTTTCCCATGTTCTAATCTAGTGTAAAAAAGCAAACAAACTGAAAAAATAAAAGAAAAAAATAAACAAAAATCGCAATAAATCGTAATATCGAATCGCAATAATCGTAGAATCGCAATAATCGTGAATCGCAATATATATCGAATCGGCACCAAAGTATCGTGATAGTATCGAATCGGGAGATAAGTGAATCGGCACAGCCCTAATATATATCATGGATTGTATATATATATATATATTTATTTATTTATTTATTTATTTATTTATTTATTTATTTATTTATTTATTTATTTATTTATTTTTCCCTGTAAACTTTTCGCGGACCCCCTTGAAAAAGTGCCACGGACCCCCTCAAATGGGGGTCAATGGGGGTCCCCGGACCCCCATTTGAGAACCACTGCTATAGAGGAGTGGAGAGTCTGATAGCACTGCTATAGAGGAGTGGAGAGTCTGATAGCACTATAGAGGAGTGGAGAGTCTGATAGCACTATAGAGGAGTGGAGAGTCTGATAGCGCTATAGAGGAGTGGAGAGTCTGATAGCACTATAGAGGAGTGGAGAGTCTGATAGCACTATAGAGGAGTGTAGAGTCTGATAGCACTATAGAGGAGTGGAGAGTCTGATAGCACTATAGAGGAGTGGAGAGACTGATAGCACTATATAGGAGTGGAGAGTCTGATAGCACTATAGAGGAGTGGAGAGACTGATAGCTCTATAGAGGAGTGGAGAGTCTGATAGCACTATAGAGGAGTGGAGAGACTGATAGCACTATAGAGGAGTGGAGAGTCTGATAGCACTATAGAGGAGTGGAGAGACTGATAGCTCTATAGAGGAGTGGAGAGTCTGATAGCACTATAGAGGAGTGGAGAGACTGATAGCACTATAGAGGAGTGGAGAGTCTGATAGCACTATAGAGGTGTGGAGAGTCTGATAGCTCTATAGAGGAGTGGAGAGACTGATAGCACTATAGAGGAGTGGAGAGTCTGATAACACTATAGAGGAGTGGAGAGTCTGATAGCACTATAGAGGAGTGGAGAGTGATAGCACTATAGAGGAGTGGAGAGTCTGATAGCACTATAGAGGAGTGGAGAGTGATAGCACTATAGAGGAGTAAGATAAGATAAGATAAGATAAGATAATCCTTTATTCGTCCCACAAGGGGAAATTTCAGTGCTACAGCAGCAAGTGGACAGGGTTAAAAAAAGAGACAGCAACATAATAGCACGTATGCTCAACATAATAAAAAACTGAATATAGCAATTACACAACTAAGAATTGCATTAAAAGCACAGAAATTACATTAAAGTGCTAGATAAAAGTGCATTTAGCAGCCATTTTAGCAGCAATTTAAAAACCATTGTTCACTCAAGAGTGTACAGAATTAAAAAGTCTGACAGCCGCTGAGTGGAGAGTCTGATAGCACTATAGAGGGGAGAATCACTCCTGACTGCCCACTATAGACCCTTTTCACAGCATCAATTTTGACAAGCAGGGCAAACACAGATGTAAGCAAAAACATTAATGATGGTTCCATTCCATTTAGGTGTTCTTGTGCCAGGGCCCTCATTAATGTTATTGGTTACACATGTGTTTACCCTGCTTTGACACATCAAAATAGCTGCTGTGAAAAGGGTCTATTAAATGGCCCTTGATGCCCATGGTGAAAGGGCATTACTGTGGAAAAACACATATTTAGTACGAGAAGTGTTCCTTCCTCAGTGCAGTTTGACACTATTTTTTGCTGAGAGATGTGCAGGAAGTGTATCTGTGTGAATGTTGGCAGTTTGGCCTTCTCATCAGGAGCACATCAGCTTAACCACAGCAGGGTGACATTAACAGTAACAGCCTGTCCTCAAGCATACTTTGGAAATGATGACAACGCAAGTTACCAATGCAACTATTTAAAGAAGGTTAACTAAAATTAGTTCTCACTTGTGGCTTAATAGAAATTACACGTTTTCTAATAGGTTGTTTCAAAGTTTCAGGGCTCTGATAGCACATCTTGATCATCTTTTGACCAAATCAAACAGCTTTCTTGGTTTTCTATTTTTGCATTCAATGTTAAAGGCTTAAATCAACCAAACTACTTACAACTAAAAGCAACTTTTTTTTTAAAATCAAGTCTAAATTCAACTTCAAGCCAATTTAAGGCAATTAAAACAGTCCTATGATCTCTCCTGTTAGATCTAGTTTAAATCCTAGCTGCTAAACTGCTAAAGAGATAAATTTAATGAGGCAAGAAAAGACACTTTTTTTAAACAGTCTTGGTTATTACAAGATGAACAGCTTGAATATCTTTCTCCAAGTCAGGAAGAGAGAAATACACGTCTTTACTGTAATAATGCTCATTTCCTTACTTTCATAGCTGCAGTCTTTTTGTAGGCCTCAGTTAATTCTGTTGAAAACCACAAGAAGACTGAGGGCGTTTCACAACGAAGGTGTGAAGCTTCACAGTTCAAGACAAATCTACACTATAATTCCGGTAGTGTGTGTGTGTGTGTGTGTGTGTGTGTGTGTGTGTGTGTGTGTGTGTGTGTGTGTGTGTGTGTGTGTGTGTGTGTGTTTGTGTACGTGTGTCCTTTGCATATCTTGAGAACCGTTTGTCGGAAAACTAGTAATGATGTTGTAATATCCACTACTGCCTGATGTGAACCAAAGTGCCCTTCTGGGACATGTATTAAACTGATTGATTGATTGATTGATTGATTGATTGATTGATTGATCAACTTCAAACTTGGGGAGTGTTCTGCTGGGAACCTGACAGAGTGCAGTGCCGAATTACGTGCAATCTGACCAATCACAACACAGCTTTCACGTAGGCTATCTGGAGAACCGTTCGTCCAATCGACGAAAGTGCAGTGTCGAATTTCATGGAATTGCTGTCATGTGATTCACTGAAGTGCCTAGCCATAGGGTAGTCTGTGTTCTTGGATCTGATAGCATATTTATGCTCGCTGACGCGGTCTTTGAGTCTACGTTTTGTTCGTCCAATATAGAAAAAACCACAAGGGCAGGTGAGACGGTACACAACATACGTAGTGTTGCAGTTAAAGAAATGTCTATGTTGGTAGGTGTGGTTGGTTTTCAAGTCTGTGAAGGTTTTGGTACGTATGATGTTGTCACAGTGGTTGCAATGTCCACATCTGTAGTTGCCCATAGGTCTTCTGAGCCATGACTCTTTTTGTTCGCCCGGCAGGTAGCTGTGGACAAGTTTGTCTCTGAGGGAGGGAGCTCTTCTGTAGGAAAAAATGGGAGGGGTGGGAAAAAGTTGTCTGAGCGTGCTGTCACAAGTGATGATGTTCCAATTGGATCTGATTATTTGGTTGATGTGAGGGGCCTGGGTGCTGTATGTTGTAGTGAAGAAGGTCCGGTTCACATTCTCCTTGGTTGTTCTGGTGCTATATACTAGTGTGTCTCTGTTTAAGGTGGTAGCTGACACTCGTGCTCTTAACACATGGTGAGGTTTGTAGTTGCGTTCAATAAAACGCTCTGCCATGTTGTGAGACTGTATAGTAAAATCTTGATCTTGATCACATATCCTTCTCAGTCTTAAGAACTGGCCCTGTGGAATGTTTTTCTTGAGATGGGGAGGGTGGAAGCTGTCTGCATGTAGAATGGTGTTACGGTCTGTGGGTTTTTTGTAGATGGTGGTGTGCAGCTGTTGATCTTCCCCCCTGGAAATAGTGAGGTCCAAGAAGTTAATCTTTTCTTTTGAGTATTCGAGGGACAGTCTGATGTTGTTGTTGGTGGAATTCAGGTATTTATGGAAATCTAGTAGATCAGACTCACTATTTCCAGGGGGGAAGATCAACAGCTGCACACCACCATCTACAAAAAACCCACAGACCGTAACACCATTCTACATGCAGACAGCTTCCACCCTCCCCATCTCAAGAAAAACATTCCACAGGGCCAGTTCTTAAGACTGAGAAGGATATGTGATCAAGATCAAGATTTTACTATACAGTCTCACAACATGGCAGAGCGTTTTATTGAACGCAACTACAAACCTCACCATGTGTTAAGAGCACGAGTGTCAGCTACCACCTTAAACAGAGACACACTAGTATATAGCACCAGAACAACCAAGGAGAATGTGAACCGGACCTTCTTCACTACAACATACAGCACCCAGGCCCCTCACATCAACCAAATAATCAGATCCAATTGGAACATCATCACTTGTGACAGCACGCTCAGACAACTTTTTCCCACCCCTCCCATTTTTTCCTACAGAAGAGCTCCCTCCCTCAGAGACAAACTTGTCCACAGCTACCTGCCGGGCGAACAAAAAGAGTCATGGCTCAGAAGACCTATGGGCAACTACAGATGTGGACATTGCAACCACTGTGACAACATCATACGTACCAAAACCTTCACAGACTTGAAAACCAACCACACCTACGTGGTCAGCGAGCATAAATATGCTATCAGATCCAAGAACACAGACTACCCTATGGCTAGGCACTTCAGTGAATCACATGACAGCAATGACACTTTACTCAGAGCAGAGGGAATTGAACACATACAGCAGACCACAAGAGGGCAGGATCGCCTCAAGAAACTTCTTCAGAGAGAAACTTTCTGGATCTTCAAATTTGATGCTATGGCTCTCCCTGGCTTAAATGAAGAGATCGATTATAGACCTTTTTTATAAATACTGTCCCATTACCAAAAATATTTTTTATTTTTTATTTTAATTTATTTCACGCAATTTTTTTCCATACTTTTATTTTGGAATTGGATACCATTTTTTTCACGTATTCCGGAAACACTTATTTTCCTAACCGGAAGCATAAACCACTACAAGTTCCGTGCACACCTGAGCACACAACTTTTGCCCTGACGAAGGCCACAGCGGCCGAAACGCGTAGGCAACTACACCTTTTTTCCTACTTTTCCCACTTTCCTTCCTCTTACCTTCCTCAACGAGTGTCGCCTTGGTTGCGCCTGAGACCACCAAACTGTCCAAGTAAGTGGCCTCTGGCACTTTATTTTATACTTGTCTCCACTACTCCATAACCAGTGGTGTAGTGGAGGATAGACGCAGGTAGACGGATTTGCCTCTACTCATTTCTAGGGGTGTCACGATACACTCAGTTCACGATATGATACGATACACGATATTGGGTTCATGATAACGATACGATAAGATATTTTAACAATATTTTTTGCGATCATCGATTTGTAAGTTGAGGGGGCATCCTCCACGCTAATTTGAGTAATTTTACCATTTTCATCCTCCGTGTCTGTAACGTCCCTCGTCTGTTCAAAACAAAGCGATGAAAAGGAGAGCGAGCATGCAATCAGATGCAGGTCAGTGCCACCATGTTCAGCTTCTTTTTCTCACGATATGAGATTTCATCTCAATGATACATATTGTCACGTTTTGATATCGCGATATATTGTGGGACCATATATTGTGACATCCCTACTCATTTCTAAATCTCCTTTGATGCGCATCCATTCAAGTTTTTTCTCTCTTCTGTCGGCAGCCGGGCAGATTGAGATTCCACCAGGAAACGTTGCATTATGACCGCGAGGCGAGGCGGACACCGGAGCTGGTCGCAGCCTGTCTAGTGAGCCTGTGTCCACCAGAGGCGTCCCCGAAGCGGCTCTCTGCTCTGCTCCACTAAACAAATCGGCCTGTGTATTTTTGCTTCTGTAGGCTATATAGACAGAGAAGCCGGCCAGAGATTATGTGATGATGTCAGGGGCGAGCTTGAGAGGTCGTATACCATTTGGAAGTGACGCCTCTCTCTCATTAGTGCATTTTGATTGATGAAGGCATCAACAAACTGCATTTTGTGAGTGAACACATTTAGAAGTAATTAACAAGGTAACTGTCACTTGAGAGAATAGAATAGAATAGAATAGACCCATTTCACGCAACCATTTTGAGGTGGTAAAGGAAGAAGTGAAGCAGGTGTAACTAATACCAATGGTTCCATTCCATTTAGGTGTTCCTCTCATAATGGGACAAGCCCCGTCTTTTATTGTCACACGAACACACTACAACACATGCATGCGGCCACAACACACTCATGCTGACGGTGGCCGGTGAAAAGTGTCCTCTGCATTTAACCCATCCAGGCATGTCCTTTCCTCTGGGGGGCAGGCCAGGAGCAGTGGTCGCTTTCTCGTACAGCGCCCGGGGACCAACTTCGGATGTTGTCGTCACTGGTCGGATGACGATGACGATCTGATCTTCTGCATGTTTTTAGTGGGGGGGTTATATATACGGAGGAACCCCCTAGGGGAGCACGGGGAGAACATGCAAACTCCACACAGAGAGAAAGGCCCTTACGATGAGATACCCCACCTGGGCAGTAGGCACTGAAGATATGGGGGGGAACACAACCACAGCGCCCACAGTGTCCCAGGCGAGAATCGAACTCAGGAACTTCTGACTGTGAGGCGACAGCTCTACCACTGAGCCACCGTGCTCAGTGCCAGGGCTCCAATTAATGTTACACAGCTTTACTTCCTGTTTTACTACCTCAAAATGTTTGCTGTGAAAAGGGCCTATATAGAATAGAATAGAATAGAATAGAATAATAGTGCTAAATAATATACAACAACCTAAATCTTCCTGGATGGGGTCCATCAAAATGTTATCAGATGAGGGTCTGCAAGGCCTTGACACGAAAATGTTTGGACTAGAATAGAATAGAATAGAATAGAACAAATGATAATAGAAGATAATTACTTTATTATTATTACAGTATATTACAACAATACATTGTATGAACATCTATGAGCAGTGGTTCTCAAAGTGTGGTCCGGGGACCCCCAGGGGTCCTTGAGGGGCTTCCATGGGGTCCCCAGAAAATATGAGAATATCTTTTTCACTATAATTCCATCCACAAGTAACACACTCAGAGAATGTCTATTATGGTCATGGGATTCATACACTTTCTGCAATAAAACATGAAAAAATCTTATCAGATGGGGGACCCTGCAAAATCTTATATGTTGTGCTCTAATTTGTGTCAGTTTAGGGGTCTTTGACGTGAAAAAACTTGAGAACCACTGATCTCGAGAATATTAGAGAAACCAACACTTTTAATATAAAACCCATAAACTAAGCACAATAAATCAATTATATTTCCAAGTAAAATATAGGCTATTGTCCATTATCCTTATTTAGCTTTATTCAAGTACAGCACCAAGTCAGAATGGTGAGTTATCAATTCTACTTTTCACAGTTTAACTGGTTAGCTTACGGCTCCCCCTTCTGGACAAAATGTACACTGTCAAAAAGCTTTTTACAGAAACAAATCCTGAAAATGATCATACAAATGATAATTATAATAGAGAACATTAAGTTGCCCTTTGTTATGGAAATTATATGTACAGTAATACTGCTTTAAAATGTTGCTATTATGTATAGGTCCACACACACACACACACACACACACACACACACACACACACGCACGCACGCACGCACACACACACACACACACACACACAAAGTAACTGGATAAAATAATATAAAATCTAATATTTTAACACATTCCAGGATTTGGACAACCAAACACAATTCCCCCACATCAGATCAATAGGGTAAAAAGTAAACTAATCACCACATATCACCATGAAACTTCCCCATGTTGATTACTTACATTAAGACAATTATTTTACACATTTTCTGATTTTTTATATGCAAATGAGTGCAAATCACTATGCAAATGCTTCTCCCCAACTACCATCCACCTCTTCACCCAGACCCGAAAGCCCCACAAATAAGGACTTTATTACTTCCATCGTTTTTACTAATAAAATGTTATATAACAAACCTTTCTGTAAAAACCTTCAGAATAGTGGGGTGTTATTTCCTTGGCTTGTTGACGGTGGCGTAGAGGCTGCTGGGATCAAAGTCTCCAGCAGAGGAAGAGGAGGGTTTCACAGCAGCATAGGTCACGTCTTCATCACCATCATTAACCTGCTAAACAACAACAACAACACACCAATCACCAAACATGTCAACGCAGAAAAGTCAACACAATGCAACAAAACAAAGCACAAAACATAATACAAAAAAGTTCGATCCTTAAAGCCTGATTTAAAAACTATTGTGTAATGTCGAAAATATATTTTTATATACATACAATATATGTATAATATATATATATATTTTTATATATTTTTAATACCTGAAGAAATTTTGTTTTTGTCGTTTTCCCAACAACAGTGATACAACAGAACAGACAGCTCACCTGTGCTTTAGCAGCGCTCTTCCTCTTCTCCTTGTTGTGGGAGTGGCTGACGGAGGTGTAGGTGAGTCCATCATCATCTGTCTGACCAGTCTGACCAGTGAGCAACACAATGGCAGGTCAGTGGCACACGGGTTTGAACTAACATGTCCACTGATATTCTATTCTATTCTATTCCTTAACTTTTAGTACCTCTGCTAGTTATGTTTTCGCTTCGGTTAGTTTGTTGTCAGCAGGATTTCTCAAAAACTTACAAAAGGATTTCCATGATACATGAAATTAAGTTGACAGATCACCCTGGGTCCAAGGAACAACTTAATGAATTCAGGTGCTGATCCAGATTCAGGATTTCTGCCATTAGATGATTGTACATGTTTCGCCATAACTATGAAACTAACAAAAAGAGAGAGACTTGACTCGTAATCATAGGGGATGGTTGCAGCGTCAATAAATCAATTTAAACAGCAAGTTGGAGAATTGTTCAGCACTGGCAGAGCAGCGCCATCTAGTTCAAGGACTGGTTGGCTGAGCAGCATACATGCACTTTTTCAGCCACATCCT
>NW_028150951.1:0-27500 GCF_964638095.1 Poromitra crassiceps | reverse complement strand
GGCCGGCTAATTGTTGTTTAACATGCAGGCCAACCGGCTAGGAGCAGGTTATAATACGGATTCCACTGCATGTTAAGAAGTGGCTTATGTGTGTGTGTGTGTGTGGGGGGGGGGGGGGGGGGGGGGAGTGTGTGTGTGTGTGTGTGTGTGTGTGTGTGTGTGTGGCAGTGGTGGAGACAGCAACCAACAGATAAGGGGGGTTGTATCTGGAGTGTGTGTGTGTGTGTGGAGAGAGAGGAAAACAGATAGATTACTTGCAGTATGTGTCAAGAAAGAAATTGCGTGTGCACTGCACACACACACACACACACACACACAAGCGCACGCACACACACACACACACTCCAGATACAACCCTGCATAACAACCATGTGTAAAATCCAGGAATAGTCCAGGCATTTTACGCAAATATGTGGGTCAACCTCACACTAATTGCAACAAAACCAAACTCAACTGATTTTGTATCCTCAATATGTCCTCAATGAAGGAAAAAAAGTGTTAAGGAAATGTATGAAGGGAAAGTTTTGAAAATTACCTAAATATGATGTTAGCCTATGGAAGCCTATGGAAGCCTTTTTTTTTTTTTTTAATGTGCCATAAATCTCATCACTTATATCCTGTATGTGTTTTTTGCTTCAAGGAGAAAATAAAAAAAATAAAAAATAAAATAAAATAAAATGTTAAAAAATAAATAAAAAAACGTTTATAGGTCATTTTCAAAAATTTCCCTTCATACATTTCCTTAACACTTTTTTTCCTTCATTGAGGACATATTGAGGATACAAAATCAGTTGAGTTTGGTTTTGTTGCAATTAGTGTGAGGTCAAGTGACATTTTTACTGGACTAGAAGTGAAAGTAGGATGAGGTGGCCTGGCCTGGCCTCCATGCTGCTCATCAGGGGGCATGTAGGCTGGGGGTGGGGTGTCAGCTGAGACATAAGAGAGCAGTTACAGAGGATGAGAGCAGTTGTTGCTGTTCACACACACACACACACACACACACACACACACACACACACACACACACACACACACACACACACACCTCCCAAGAGTCAAACAATCATCACAGGAGCTGTCGCCTGGAAACGGTGTCAGATTTCACATATCTGTCACTTCTTGCTAAACCAACCATTACCGGCAACTCAAGCTCATTATTCTGGAACACAGGAAAAAGACTGTTTTCAATAATAATAATAATAATAATAATAATAATAATAATAATAATAATAATAATAATAATAATAAAATGCAGAAAACCTCCACCTAGACGATAGCGAGAAAATGCAGTGAGCACAGTGCATGAGTTTAGGCAATGACGATCGGGGCTAGGGCTGGCCGATAAAACGATAGCAATATATATTGTGATATCTCGCTATCGTGTGTGTGTTAGTCCACAATGCCCAAATTGCCCAGGTCCATTCATACAAATACTTGGGTGTACACATTGACTGTAATCTGTCTTGGAATGTCCATGTAAATTCTGTGTGCTCTAGGATCCAGCAGCGACTGTACTTCCTGCGACGACTCAGGGTGTTTGGGGTCGGACAGAGGATTTTGTTATTATTTTATCATGCTGTTATAGAGAGCATTTTTCGTTACGGTATGTCTGCTTGGTTTGGCAACTTACCAGTTAAGCTGAAATCACAAATAAATAGACTGGCTCATACTGCAATGAAAGTGATGGGGGTGAGGGAGCACCCCTCCCTTCAAATACTCTTTGAGGAAACTGTAATCAGACAAGCTAGGAAGATCATTGCTGACCCCTCTCATGTCTTGTATTCAGAATACGAACTGCTTCCATCTGGCAGGCGTTACAGAGTCCCAATCAAGAACAAAAAAAGACACCTCAACAGATACAAATACTCTTTCATCCCCATATCAGTCAGTCTCCTAAACTCAGGTCATAGGTAATGTATTGTTGATTGTACTGTAAATTATTGATGTTTGCACTTTGGTTGTGTATTTGCACATGTCGGCACTGGTGTGCTATGCACTATTGTTTTTTTGTTTTTGTTTTTGTTATGGCACTGTGTACCTATGTGGCAGCCTGTATGTCCAAGACAAATTTCCCTCGGGACAAATTAAAATAATCTTGAATCTTGAATCTTGAATGATAGAGACGTCATCATCAATACAATAAAGAAATGGTTCGATAGCAAGTTGGATAGCACGGCTGCATGAAAACATTTCCCTTGTTAATGGAGCGTGCTACGAGTGACATGGAAACAGCTAATCATTTAACAGACAGTTCAGACAAACCAAGAGTGTGCACCCGCCCCAGCTCATAAACAGCCAATCATATCCCTTGACAATGGGCAGTGCTAGTGACACGAACAGCACATTTGGTTTCAACCACCACACGTGAAATCGCAACAGAAGGAAGAGAAAGCCGAAAGCAGAACACAGTTGTCTGTAAACGTTACAAATAATTAAATGCGAGTTTCAATTCACTAGGGATCTCACGCGCTCGATTCCTAGGCTCGCCCGTCCTGCAGCTCGCATTCGCAGCTCGGCCGCTGCGTGGCCTTGCCCACAACTCGGCTGCTGTGCGGCCTTACCCACAACTCGGCTGCTGCACGGCCTTGCTCACAACTCGGCTGCGGTGTGGCCAATGAGACCAGCATCACTGATGCGGTCAGATTTATGACATCACTGATGATGTCACAGTGGGATTTATGACATCACAGATGATGTCACAGTAGGATTTATGACATCACTGATTATGTCACAGTGGGATTTATGACATGGAGCAATAATAATGTGTTTGCCTTCATTGTAGAGTAACTGCCTAATTCTAAAAGGTGGGTGACCACCTTTAACTTCCTGGGCACTCTGGTTTCTGAGGACCTCACCTGGACAGCCAAAACCAGCAAAACGGTCAAAAAGGCACAGCAGCGCCTATACTTTCTGAGAATACTCAGGAAGAACAACTTGAACACTGTGCTGTTGTTAGCTTTCTATCGAGCCGCCATCGAGAGCATCCTGTCCTATGGCATGTGTGTGGTATGCAGGATACTCTGCATCAGACTGTGTGTGTGTGTGTGTTATGCAGGATGCTGTGCATCAAACAGGAAGGCCTTGCAGCGTGTCATTAAGGCAACACAAAAGATCCTGGGCCTCCCCCTGCCCTCCCTGGACCACATCACCAGTTCACGCTACCGCCGCAGAGCCATAAACATTACCAAGGACTCCACACACCACGCTCACCATCTGTTTGAACTGCTACCATCAGGCAGACGCTTCAGATCTGTCACATCACACACATCCACATTCAACAACAGTTTCATACCCACAGCCATTCACACTCTAAATTCACTTTAAATCCCCAACTGCAATAACCTTTTCCTTCAGCTGAAACACATGAACTCCTTTTTTTTTTACAGTAGCACTTTTGGCTATACCTGCACTTTAACAATGCTTTAATTTTTCTGTTTACAGCATTCACACTTTTATAATACAATATTCAGCATTTGCACTTTGGCCATACATTACAATTGCTGTGGCTTTTTATTGTTATTGTGAATGTGCTCATGGTACAGATTTGATTGATAACAATAAAGTTATCTTATCTCTTAAACTTGTACTCATGCTTCTCTGCACCCACACCAAAGAGCACCTGTTTCAGTGATTTTACTAAGGACCCACGCAGCGCTTCCTCCTTCCTTCTCTCAATACATACATATCACTTTGGATGCATCGCAGCAGGTAAGTAGAACTCAACAAATCATGACATGGTTACACAGGTTAATATTAGTGGCTTTTGCTGTAGGGTCCATCCCTAGTGTGCAGCAGGGTGAAGTCATTAACGGTGATTGTGGGCAGCTGAGAGGTGCAAAAGGAACAGAGGTGAAGGAGTGATGCATTATGGTAAATTGAGTCCAGGAAACCAGCTTGGGATTTTTAACAATAGTGTTGATTTGATGGGCTTAGGTTATTTGAAATGGATCAAACACATGGGGAGAGGGGAGGTAGGGCCCGGGGTTGGGCTTGGGCCTGAAATTCTGACAAGCCGTAGGGCTCACATCGGGCTCGGGCCGAACATGTAGGCCCGGGCCGGGCTAGGGCCTAGATTTAAGGCCCGTGTAGGGCTCTACCCAGCCCAACACCCTGGCAGACACAGGAGCTGTGTCTGTGTGTGTGTGTGTGTGTGTGTGTGTGTGTGTGTGTGTGTGTGTGTGCGCACGCGCGCACGCATGCGGGCGCGTGCGCATGAGTACAGTACGTGTGTGTGCGCGCATGTGTGTGTGCGCGCGTGCGCATGAGTACGTACAGTACGTGTGTGTGTGCGCGCGTGCGTGCGAGGAAGTAAGTTCTGGTGAAAACTAGAACGACCGCACCGCGGATATATCCCTCCGCCAACAAGTGAGCAGTCGACATGCATGTCTGTCCAGACTTTGACATTTGAACCAAATGTGAAGACATTTCGTCAAGGTGTTACTGAGAAATGACGTTAGCGAGCTTGAAAATGGCGTTTGTGAGGTCACAGTGACCTTGACCACCAAAATGTAATCAGTTCATCACAGAATGGAAATTCGATTGATCTTATTTGCCAAAAAGGGAGTGTATCCCTTTAAACATATACATTGTAATGTGTGTTCACTGCACTGATAAACATATATATATATATATATATATATATATATATATATATATATATATATATATATATATATATATATATATGTATCTATATCTATATCTACATCTCTATCTATATCTATATATAGATATAGATATATCTACATTGTAATGTGTGTTCACTACACTGATAAACATACCGCTCAAAAAGCAAAGTCAAGCCTCCCAACAGCAACGTGTGGAAAACATGATAGATGACTTCGGGCTGCTCCCCAATAGACCCTTCTCACGGGGGCCATTTTGTGTCGAAAAGGCAGGGTAAACACAGGTGCAAGCAAAACACTAATGAGGGTTTCCAACTTCCATGATTGGAATTTGGAAAGCCTCATTAGTGTTTTGCTTGCACCTGTGTTTACCCTGCCTTTTCGACCCAAAATGGCCCCCGTGAGAAGGGTCTATTGGTCCATCTTCAAGCCTGAGGTTGGTTTTCATTGGCTCACCGCTGTAAAAAGTAAAAATGCATGAATTATCATTACAAGCTATTTAAAGGCTACAGCCACGAGCAGATGCACTGTGTGTGTTGTTCAGCTTCTAATAGAGCAGGAAACCTTTTGAATATCAGGTTCAGTAAGGTGGCTGTAGCATCCTGCACGCCTCTATTAGCACGGTAGGCAAACTGAAATGGATCAAGCAGAGAGTCCGTTTTTGTTACTAGCTCATCCTTCACTAGCCTCTGAAACTGTTTCATGACCAGGGAGGTTAGGGCCACTGGCCGGAAGTCAGTGAGTCACCTTTTTCATCCCAAAATAGGGCACTAAAGTGAATGATTTTGTGTCTGCCCTGGTATCTCACCTTTTCAACTATCCATGACTTTGCATCCCTGAATAAGTCTAATTACTATGTCTTTTGTCATTGTGTTTTATCTGGAGACTAAGCAGCCATAGGCTTTCGGTTGTATTAAAGCCTTTATTTTTTGTATTGAGTGATACTTTACTAAAACACTCATATATTATAATACCCCATGTGTGCATAAACTACAGGTTAAGTAAAGACAAAATTTGAAATGATTATTGGTTATCGTATCTGTTATCGCACAGGAGAAGCAGATATTTACCGGTTATCGTATCGGCTGACAAAGAAAACCCTATCTGAAGAACATAAGGGGGGAATTCCCCCCCAGTTTGCAAAGTGAATTTTAAGCCCTGATGAGTGGGCGGGTGGTTAAATGGCACTTTACAAACCATTAATGTCCCAGTGCTATTTAATCATTTCATGAATGGACGTAGTTACGTGGCTGGATTATTTGGAAGAGAGCCAAATTAGGTGAGTAAATAGGTAAAAGTTGAATCGTGCCCCCCATCTGCCAGTTTGAAAATACAACAAGGAGATGATAGCCTACTACTTACTGCATTAGGCTATTGTGTGATATTCCCTGCTAACGTTCATGTAGCGTAGCCTATTAATTAATCGTTCACGCAATCGCTTATATCAATGAATTAAACGAGCAAACTCATGTCCTCAAGTGTTGCAAACGAACAGCTTTAGCGAATCTGTAACCAAACTCCATTCAAAAACATGCTGTTTTAACAGAGGAAGACAGCGGGATTTCAGGCGACTCACATCCAGAATTGACATTTTATTCACTTACTACAGTAACATCTCCGTGGATCATATATGCCGAATTGAAGAGTGGCCATTTTGCGTAGGCCTACCTCTGTATAATCAAGAACTGTTAAATTAATGTGATGTTTTTCATAGCGAGACAACGCGGAAAAGAGTGATATTGATGATATCACAATGTACAAGTATAGACGGTTTTAACTTGACAACAAAAACATTCTAAATTTAACCCCCGCTCACTTCCTGTTGCAGTGTTTGCTATGGACATAAAAGAAAAAAAAACATTCAAGTGCAGGACTGACCATTCTGTGAAAACCATCTATACAGCTGAGCAGCAAAAACAAAAGTAACTGCTGTGGGGTTGCGCTCTGGTGAAAACCGTCTATATGATGATGTCTTATACCTTATGCTAATGAAGTCATTAGAGACTGATGTCATCTATGTGACATCACTGATGACATCACATTAGCATGATGATAATTTATGCTAATGAAGTCATAGAGACTGATGTCATCAATATGTGACATCACTGCTCCCTAATGATGTACTAATGATGTAGTCACCTGTCACCTTTAGGTCAGGTGTCACATATTGATTATTGTTAGGATGATGTCATCATTCCTACATGCATCATTCCTACACATGATGTCATAGATCACTGATGATGTCACAGACGGTGATGATGTCATGATTCATAAGTGTCTTAATCATGCCTCTGATGGCCTTACTGATGATGTCACTACGCAGTGTGATGTCGGGACCTATAAGGGGGTGGGTGCTCTGCAGGTCCTCTGGAGTTGTTCATAGACTAATCTCACGACAACCTTCTGCAACAGTTCCCACCTTCGAACCTTGCAGACTCAGCTTTCAAGTGCTACAGCGTTCCTAGTTATCGAGACTTCAGTTACCAAGTGTGTCTCTTGGACATTAAGTATCCGCACCTAAATCCACCAGTCTCACAGCAACCCTAACAGATTATATCATCAGTCTCTATGACTTCATTAGCAGGTATCTGACTCATATACATTGTGACATCACTGGTGACATCCAGCCACTGCTTGGGAAGCCATTGCTTCTTATGAAGTCACCCAGTATCGTGACAACACTGATGATGTCATCAATGTCACACCACTGATGACATCACTGCTCCCTAATGTCCCTAGGAGGCTGATGACATCACAGTCAAGCATTTGTATGCCACTTGCCCAGATCAACTGCTGACCTACAGATGCCCACACCATCAGTAGTCACCTGACCCATAGGTGACAGGTGACTACATTATTAGGGAGCAGTGATGTCATCAGTGATGTCACATATTGATGACATGATCAGTAGTGTCACGATACTGAGTGACATCATTAGGGTGCAATGGCTTCCTAAGCAGGGACATGTCAAACTGCAGCTAGATGTCACCACTGATGATGTCACAATGTATATGATAATGTCAAGAGCTGCGCGTGTGTGTAGTCCTGAGGTGATGAAATGCAACACGTGTCACTACATGCAGGTCTGATCATCACGTTATGTTGTGGATATCTTTGAGGAGTGAGAGGCTATCAAATCTCTGCGGCTAACTGCTGGATACGTTGCTGTTAATTAATGTTGAGTGGGCCAAGCCAAATTCCATGCACTGGATCCTATGATTTTTAGATGATATTGTTTAGCCTGAACAGATCATCAGCTGTGTGAGTCTTCATTCACCAACATGTGAAGACTGAATATTTAGTTCCAAAACGTTAAAAGAATGCACATCCTCCAAGACTTTTCCAATCGATGCCGGTATCATAGACTTCACTTCATAAAGAAAGAGGTTACCGCACACGATATAGGCTTCTCCCAGTCCTTTATTCCCCCACCAAAACAGCTGTTTTGGATTTTCTAAAGACTGAATATTTTCCGCATATTTTCGGAATATCGCCTGCATCTCGCCTGCCCTATTGGTGCACGTGCTGCTCACAAAATGGTATTCTGTGATCCCCCTTACATGCACGTGGGTGTGTGACATGATTTTGATGTCACATTTGCTCGTGTGTAACCAAAAACCACAATTGCTCAAGTGACATCACTGATGATGTCACCATGCCTATGACATCATCAGTCATGTAATTTTGGTTTTGGTCAATAGTAGTCTCGCTGGGCCGCCTCCCCTCCCTACCATGAGAGGAGTCTGGCGCCGCAGGTCTCCATAACTGGGATAAACCCTCCCCTGCTCTACTCTGCTCTCCCATTGGAGCGACTGTTGCAGTCGCTGCCGGATGTACACTCCCGGCTTATTACAAGCTCTGTCATTGGCTCCGACCATGTCAATCAGAGCGGCTTCCGCTCCCTCCTCCCTGTGTGTCGCTGTAAACAGTGCCCTGCCGCCGCAGTGAAAACAACAACGCTAACTAGCTAGCAAGGTAACGGCAGAAACCTACACGCTAGCTCGTTGCTACACGCTGAAAACAGCAAGTTGGATTGTTTGAAACTATTTTCCAAGGGCACTGCCGCTAAGCTTCGCCCATCGCAATCCCACTATGGAGACCTGCGGCGCCAGACTCCTCCACGGTAGGGAGGGGAGGCTGGCCAGCGAGACTAGGTCAATAGAGACACTGCATGAAATAGGCCACGCCCATCATGAGGGATAGCGCTCCTTCACTCCCACACACCAGCGTAATTTTCCTTGAATTAAACATAGCTAAAAGCTGTTGTGTGGTGGGCTGCGCAGACAACAAATGTAAAAAATCACCAATTAAAAGTTTTTTTGTACTCCTGAGCAAAACAAGGAAGCCGTTGAGAAGAAGAACGTGGATCTAGCTGTCAATGAAGTAAGTTGGAGTGTTCATCTTCCGTATATATGATCTTTGTGTGCAACACAGGAGGAGAACGTCAGGATTGGGGATTGGGTTTCAGGAAGCAGAAAGTTAGCAGACAAACGTGATCAGCTCACGTCTTGTTCGCATGAATCGCTGCGCTCCGCATACTACATAAATGCCTCTTCACAGCCACTTCTGGGGTTTGAGGGCAGGTCTAGGGAGGGGGGTTGAAACTGAATGAGTGACAGGTCGTAGCACCAATGAGAGAGCGGTTCGGAAAAATGGGCTGGGCCTCCCCTGTCGTCTGATCGCAAAGTCATTACTGATTGGGGGAGACTGAATCTACCACTGGCCAAGTGAACGGTTCACTTCCGACCCCAGCTGGCTGAGGGAAAGTGTCCCAGAGACCCAGAGAGAGCTCTGCAGCATGCAGTAACGTAGTGTATCAGTGTTAGAACTCTCATGGGTCTGGCGTTGAGAGTCTATGCCTTCGGTAACAATGTCCTATCTATCACTGGTGGGAAAATCTGGAACAGTATGCCAGTTGCAATAAGGGAATGCCCCACATATCCAACCAAAATAAACCTCAATGAATGGCTCAAAATAAATCAACACCACCCATAACCAACCATAACTATTTTAGCCCTCGTATGTCTCATGCACTTTATTCTTTTGTAATTTTGCACTTTTATCCCGCACACTTTAGCTTTTAAAGGAACAGCTCACCCTAAAATCCAAAATACATATATTCCGTCTAACCCACACATGGGCAAAATGCAGCCCCAGGGCCGGACCTGGCCGCTGGACCATCTCAATCTGGCCCCCAAGGTCCTCAAAGAAAAAGCAAAATGACCCCCAAAAACTCAATAAAAGGCAGAATTATGTGAATAAATCTCATCTGCTACAGGCATTGGATTTGTATCACTATTATATCAGGAGATTAACAAGAAATTACCAATCACAATGGAATAGAGGGTTAAAAATAGGGAGACTCCCGGCAGGTATACTCTCCAATGTGTGGCCCTTCGCTTACTTGATGTAAGTCAGTATGGCCCTCAGGGGGAAAGAATTGCCCACCCCTGCTCTAACCTGTAGTGCTATTTATCCATCTATATTGTTTTGTGTTAGTTGCCTGAGTTTTGGAGATATCGGCCGCAGTTTCTGCCTTCTCGCCAATACAATGGAACTGTGCACTGTGCACTTAAATTGGTTCTCAAAGTGAACCAGATTGGGTTTATTTGAACAGGACTGTGTTAAATCCACAAAAAAATGTGTTTTTGCCATATATAAAAATGTGGAAAAGATATATTGATGACATCGGTTTACTTTGGACGGGAGATGAATCTACTCTGTTAGTTTTTTTCAATTCTAAATGCCCAGAATGAAAACCTCAAGTTCACCATAGAGTACGATCAACATCAAGTGAACTTTCTGGACATTAAGATAATTAAGGAAGGAGCTTCTTTTCAAACAGATCTGTACAGAAAAAGCTGCCATAGAAACTCATTACTAAAGGCCTAAACATGGTCGTCCGTCCGCCTCGAATTGGAGCCGTCTCGCCGTCCGGCGGCGCCAGCGAGCCCTACATGCTCGGACTCCACTACGCCCTCCCTCCTCCCACCCTCCTGTGGAAGCTCCGTGTGAAAATGGCGGAGATTGTGTGCCAGGCAGTCTGAATGAAATTGAATGTAACGTTCCCAATTCTATGTATTAAATTCTAAAAAACGACCCTCAACATTTGGGAAGGCTAAGCCACACAACTAGTTTGTTATAATCTAACGTCATGCTTTGAAAGGCCACTTTACGACGATGAGCCAAGGCAACGGCCAGTCACAACTCTCCTGCAGCTGACGTCACGCACGTATCGTCGGCGCTGAGTCACATTTTCGAGCAGCCCCCGTCAGCCGACGGCGCCCCCTCCCCGTATGACGGCGCTCCACCCGCCGTCATACGGGGAGGGTGGGGCAAGGCTCTGACGGACGACCATGTTTAGGCCTTTAGGGCGGACTCATTCCATCCCACCCCCTTAAAAAACAGCCTGCCTATCAGTCAATTCCATAGAATCAGGAGAGTGTGCAGCACGGAGGCCTCTTTTCACAAACAAAGCCACACCCTTAAAAGGATGTTCAAAACAAGGGGCTACTCGGAGCCTGTCATCAACGTTTTTAACCATCCAACAACAGGAAAAAAGATTCAAATCAGAGGAAAGATATCTTGCACAACCACCAATGTTATTTATATGCTCACTTGTCCCTGTGGGAAATCCTACGTGGGCAAGACGTCAAGAGCACTTAAGACACGGATAGCAGAGCACCGCAGTACAATCAGAAACTGTGATGTAAAAAGCTCAGTAGCCATTCATTTCACGCAGGCACACCACAATGTCTCCCAACTCAGATACGTGGGCATTGAACATGTTACGGCCCCTAGGCGCGGGGGAAACATGGACAATCTCCTTCTAAAGAGAGAATTATGGTGGACTGACTTTTTAGGCACCATGGCACAATACTTTGATGTCAGACCTTACTTGTGAGACCTCTGTGCTGCACACTCATATCCCAGTTGCTTTTGCCTTTTATTTATTTTTGTCCTTTTGATACAAAACTGTATAAATGAATATTCTCTGTGAGATACTTAGAGAGCCGAGCTGACTGATAGCGTCCAATTTTGAATTATGTTCAGATCTTTGTCTGTTCTGCTGTCTGTGCTCTATAGATATGCTGTGCAGTGATTGCTGTGTAGAGCTATTGTGTGTTGAGTTTTATTTGGAGAGCTGAATAGGCTCTGCCACCATTTCCCTGTTTCTTAGACTGTGATTTATGCATTGTGAAACTCCTCTCAAGTTTGTACCTGGGTCTGCCTCCACACCACTAGGCGGAGACAAAGACCCATGAAAAAGCTATTAATGTATCTCTGAACTATCTCTTTAATCAAATCACACACATTCTGGCTATTCTATGCGATCTCCTTTTAATAACTAATATAATAATTAATACTATTTTTCACTTCCATTCATTGAAGCCCTTGAATCCCTTGAAACTGCCTGGGAAGGCCCGCCTCCCACTTTGAAAACCTCTGCCTGTTCATGCCGAACCTGGAAGAGGGTGTGACTTTAGCACTCTATAGAGGGGAAGAGACAGAAGACACTGCAAAACAAGCAGGGTGACAGAGACCCACCTGCTGCTTGGTCTGGTTGACTCCCAGCAGAAACAGCAGCTCAGACACAAACATGGACATCCATGTTGGAGTGGATGCTGTGCGTGTTGGACTTCAGGCCTCACAGGCAGGAGAGCATCACCACACTGAGGTGAGGTGAGGAGAGCCAGCATGGAGACGCACAGAGAGGAGTAGGTGACCAGGGCCAGGGTCTCCAGATCCCCCTCCAACTGCTACTCAGAGAGGAAGGGGGGAGGGAGGGAGAGAGAGAACGAGTCGAAAGCCTTGAACATCTTGAACAGCTGTAACTAGGCTTGCTCTAGACTTGAGTGTCCAGTAGGATTTAAAACTTTCATACCAACGGAAAAAAACGGAATTACCAGCTCAAGTCAACTCAAGCTTCTGTAATATTAATATGTACATGTATGTCATAGAGAGCCGCAGGAATGAGTCTGGAATTATACTTCCGGGTTAATGAGAGGAAAAGTCTATGGGATTTAACATGGGGGTTTCACTTAAATGCATCAAATAAGGTCTGTGGTTAACAAAAGGTTTTTTTTCTTCATAGGGACAGTGCAACATTAATGAACATTTGCATGTAAATGTGCCGGATTGTAGTCCCTCTGTAGTCCCTCTACCTTAAAAAAGGTAGTACATACATAGGACAACTGACAGGGATACAATATGAGTAACACATATATACATATGGATAATGTATAATGTATACATAAAGGAAACAAATAGACTTTCAAGGACATACACAAAGAAACAAAAACAGAGGGGGGGAAAGGGTTTAAAAGTGGTCACAGTTCTGGTTGGTTCTGAGCCATGACTTTAACAGTCCCTTAAAGGTGTGAACACTGCTACTCTCTTGACTGACAGTGGTAGGCTGTTCCACAGTTTGCTACCCCTGTAGGACAAAACATTTTGTCCTACAGAGGTCCGTCTCAGAGGTAGTTCACAGTCGCTTCTCGCTGAGCTTCGCGTAGTGTTCTGAATAGCTCTCCGCTTGATAAAGTATTCTAAAGGAGGTGGTGCTAGCCCGTGTAGCCGACCGGCTCAAAACGTCACGCAATATTTAAATTGTGACTCTTTTTTAAATGATCAATTAGCTGATTTGTTATACATGTTTCTATGACTTTAGAGAATGTGGGCAGTATACTAATGGCTGTGTCATTTGTTGGGTCTGTTTTGTGGCCAGATTTATGTATGGGGCTAACTATGGCCAGCTTACAGGCTGCTGGAAAGACAGAGTGCTTCATAGACAAATTGATCAAGTGCGGGAATTGGGAATTGTTTATGTGAATTTGGATTCAGCATGATAATCCTCACAAACGTGAATAACTTTGATGACTTTTGGAGTGTAAATGCGTTGTTTTTTTAACACGATTTTTATAAAACGCTTCAAAAGGCATAAAAGTTATTCACGTTTGTGAAGCGTATCATGCTGAACCCAAATTCGCATTCCCATAAACTTTTGTTAACCACAGACCTTATTTAATGTATTTAAGTGAAATCCCCATTCTAAAACCCCATAGACTTTTCCACTGACGAACCAAATGGCAGCGATCGATTTCTGGATGAAGCCTACAAAAACACGTCATCCCTGGGTTACTCTATATAAGACTGAGAACAAAGGGAGGGGCAGAGAAAGAAATAGGGAATGGAATAGTGATGGAAAAGTAGAATGAATCCATAACGTGCTCCATCATGGAAAGAAAAGCAAAAACTGAAAAGAAAAGTGGATGACAAACCTCTCTGTGAGCTGTCCATCAGCACCCCAAAGGTCCCCAGTCTCTGGCACTGACAGCACAGGAGAGGTGTTTCTGTAAACCACCATGCAGTCCCTCACTGTCCAACAGCCTCCTAACTCACACCTGCACAGAGAGAGAGAGAGAGAGAGAGAGAGAGAGAGAGAGAGAGATAAGCACTGTCTTTTCATGCAAATAAAGCTATTTGAAATTGAGAGAGAGGGGAGAGAGAGGAGGGGGGGGGGTAGAGAGAGAGGCAGGGGCAGGTACAGAGAGGGGAGAGAGAGGAGGGGGGGGGGGTAGAGAGAGGCAGGGGCAGGTACAGAGAGAGGGGAGAGAGAGGAGGGGGGGTAGAGAGAGAGGCAGGGGCAGGGATGGAGGGAGAGAGAGAGAGAGAGGCACGGACAGAGAGGGGGAGGGGCAGGTACAGAGAGAGGGGAGAGGGGGAGAGAGGGGGGGTAGAGAGAGGGGGAGGGGCAGGGAGGGAGAGAGAGAGAGAGAGAGGCACGGACAGAGAGGGGAGAGGGAGAGAGGGGGAGGGGCAGGGAGGGAGAGAGAGAGAGAGGCACGGACAGAGAGGGGAGAGGGGCAGAGAGAGAGAGGGGCAGAGAGAGAGTGGATAGAGCAGGGGTCTCAAACTCAAATGACCTGGGGGCCACTGAGTGTCCAGTCTTTTCACAAGGGGGCCACTTCAATGCAAGCGTTCCAATTCTCAACATTAACAATTTTTTTTTGTTCACCGTTTTCTTTTTTAGGGACAATGCATATTACTAAATGAGCCAGTGTTCATTTTCAACTGTCCCTTGGAACTCCAGTTAGAATTAGAACTGATCTTAAATGTCACTTAACAGCTCAGTAATGGCTGAAAGGCTCATGTTGATGTTGCTGAAGTGACTTTTCTCTGTACAGACGTTATTGCAACCTGCAGCATGCAGTCTTTTAGAAACATGCCTTTAGTAAACAGCTTCCCTGCTTTAACGATCACCTCACTCACCAGTCACCACGTAACTTACTTCAACTGCTGCATCAGCCTCCTTTCTCCTTTCTGGAAGAGATGTTGTATTGACAGATCTTTTTGTCCCTCTCATCTCCCCGGTACTTTGCATAGGCTACTGCTCTGCATGTTTAGTTGAATAATGTCGCTTCAGGTTGTATTCTTTTAGTACAGTGATTTTCTCTTTGCAAATGAGGCAGGCGGCATTCCCTTTGAACTCGATGCAAAAATAATCACTCTCCCACTTCTCCTGAAACTGTCTGTGCTCGTCATCAACCTTTCTTTTGTCTTTTGACAGCAACATGTTCACTTCTCAACAGAATATAATATTTTAGCTGCAAATGTTTTTCTTTCACTCGGGTGAACCCAATCACCTGCTAATGAGGTGGATTTGACATGCAGTGATGATCCCGCTGGCCTGGAGGGTGAAGCCGTGTTGCCAGATACTGCTGACGGTTTCCAGCACAAAGAGTTCAAAAACCACCAAAATGGCAGGGACAGAGAGAAGAGAGAGAGATATGGTAGTTTTTTTTGTTTTTAGTTTTGGTCTGAGTGAAATGTTCTATGGTCTCTCCTGATTCTAAATATAGCTGAATCACTTGGTTTATTTTTTATAAGCATTTTATGACATGTCCATGGAAAAAGGAATGGGGGGTGAAATCCCTTGGTGTGTATGCTGAACCCGGAAGAGGGTGCAGTAAACACAGGATACGCATAGTTCTCAGCATACACCCGCATCCGCATGCATATTACACACACATCAACCTGCTTTGCTGAGCCTGTCTTGAGGCTATAAACCGCTTGTCCCCAGGGGGGCGACAAAGGTGGTGGCCCTGTTGCCTGAACAAGGCATTTCAAAAGATCAAAATGTGATAGAGCAGGGGTTGGGGACTGGAGTCAGATTTGAGTCTGTTTTAATTGCTTGATACTTGACTTGATGCATGAGGAGAATACTCCAGACTTGACTTTGATCTTGTGTTTGTGTAAATGACTCAGGTTGAAAGTGATGGGATTTGTTCCAGCAAATGACTGCATTTAATTCTGTTTTCTCAATTTATATGGAATGATTGAATTGATTGAAGTTGAAACTTGCTCTTAACAAGTCTGTATCCCATTAAAACCATACTGCATTGAAAACACCTTTGTTCCCACTTGACTTGCTGTTCTACATTTCGACTTGACATTAATGACATGGGCACAGGCACGCACACGCGCAGTCACATGCAATTTGTGTCTAAAACGCAGGAAGCAACACAGGTACAAGCAAAACATTAACGAGGGCCCCGGCACTGGATAACCAAATGGATTGGAAGTTGGAAACGCTCATTAATATTCTGCTTGCACCTGTGTTACTTCCTGCCTTTTAGACAAAACATTTGTGAATTTGGTGGGAAGTGAAAAGGGCAAATTTGAGGTTCATGCTAAGTTAGTCGTTTTGTGTGTCTGTTGTTGTTTTTTAAACAGGACTTAAAAGAGCCACAACTACCCATAAAGGAGCCGCATGTGGCTCTAGAGTCTAGAGCAGTGCTGACCAATTTGGGGCCCACGGGCCAAGTTTGGCCCGCGCTCTGTTTGTTTTGGCCCGCCACGGATTTGGGGGGGAAAATGTCCCAAGCCCCCCCCCCCCGATTTTTTATCCCCCATTAGTGCTAATTTATTTATTTATCCTGGTTGCTACTCCACCCTCTGCCGATCTGGGGAGAGCCGAAACTGGCTCCATGCTTCCTCCAAGACATGATGAGCAGTTAGCCCGCCGCTTCTTTTCACCTGACAGAGGAAGCTTCACCGGTAGGACATAGCACGTGGGAGGATCACGCTATTCCAACCAGTTCCCCTCCCTCCCTCTGAACATTTTCAAAGTACCTTGAGGATTTTTCAAGTTGTGAATTAAGTCAAATTTCTCTCTTGATTACAAAGGTGGAAAATACAACTGTTTTTAACTGGGTGTTTACTGATTAAATGTTTAAGCTCCCCACAAATGCAGATGTTTTTTTAAATATATATAACCAATTGCAAATTATTACAATTATTGTCGCCTCACAGTCAGAAGGTCCTGAGTTCGATTCTCACCTGGGACACTGTGGGCGCTGTGGTTGTGTCCCCCCCCATATCTTCAGTGCCTACTGCCCAGGTGGGGTATCTCGTCGTAAGGTGTGGAGTTTGCATGTTCTCCCCGTGCTCCCCCAGGGGGTTCCTCCGTATATAACCCC
Organism: Poromitra crassiceps; assembly: GCF_964638095.1. NCBI lineage: Eukaryota > Metazoa > Chordata > Actinopteri > Beryciformes > Melamphaidae > Poromitra > Poromitra crassiceps. The sequence goes on along the minus strand of NW_028150951.1, from coordinate 10,393 downwards.
CCCCACTAAAAAAAACATGCAGAAGATCAGATCGTCATCCGACCAGTGACGACAACATCCGAAGTTGGTCCCCGGGCGCTGTACGAGAAAGCGACCACTGCTCCTGGCCTGCCCCCCGGAGGAAAGGACATGCCTGGATGGGTTAAATGCAGAGGACACTTTTCACCGGCCACCGTCAGCATGAGTGTGTTGTGGCCGCATGCATGTGTTGTGGTGTTCGTGTGACAATAAAAGACGGGCTTGTCCGTTACAGGAGTTTTTTTTTTTTTGTCACAGTATAAGAACCAGGACACCAGGAAATTCAATGTGGGCAATATGCATGTGTGTCAAACGGACTGTGATAAGATGGACGTGCAGTGATTCAACAACGTATAAGAAACTCAAAGCAACACTACTGCTGGCTCCATTCACATCGTTTGGTCAAACTACACCATTTGTGACCTTTGCTTATATTACTTTCCAACTCAGCCGAGGCTATAAAGAATCTGTCAATACCTCCACTATCTCATGTTATAATTACGTTGAAATGAAACTTACAATAAACCTGCCTTACGAGGTGAAAAATAACACCTCTAATACTGTATTTATATATTTGAATAGTTCTTAACATTTTAACTTTAGACAATTTAGATGAGACTTTTGGATACTTTGAGGACCCTGTGTACACTGTGCTCTAGGGCAGTGGTTCTTAAAGTGGGGTCCTTGAGGGGGTTCCAGGGGGTCACCAGAAAAAAGGGGGATCATTTATTTTCACTATAATTCCATCCATAAGTAACACAGTGACAAAATGTATGATTATTTTGGTCCTGGGTTTCATACATTTTCTGCAATAAAAGCAAAAATCTTATCAGTAGGGGGACGTTGGAACAAAATCTTTTCAAATGGGGGTCCATGGTCTAATTTCTGTCAGTTTAGTTGGTGTGAAAAAGTTTGAACTGCTGCTCTAAGATGAATATTGAACACTGAACTAAACATTGTGACCTTTGTTTCACCTGAACAGACAGACTCTTGAGGTGCACTTTGGCTGCTGCCAGCTTGACTTTGGCGTGTTGTGGGTGTTGGGGGCGGGGCTTGAAGGAGAAGGCACCTGTAGGGGACGAGGGGGAGAGAGGAGGCTGGTCGTCTCTTTCCACGTCTCTTTCCACGCTCTCCATGCTGCCCTTGGCGGCCGGGGACAGCTGGCCGTCACAGGGATGGGCAACTTTGCTGATAGAGAGGGCCACAAATAAATCCTCGTTACCATAGGACCAGATTGTGACCGTCCATGCACTTCCACCAGTAGCCCACTGTAACACCATCACTCCCAATTATAGCTACTCATTTGATGAAAAGGACTGGTAATCAAAGTTTATTACACCAAATTAATATTTTTCATATTCAAATTTAGTAATCAATCCATTCAGATGACACCAGAAACTTTGTTCTAGCTTTAAAACAGCCCACTACAGCAATTTGATGGGGTACATCACCCAAATATGTTGTATTAATCAGATTACCGTAGTAATGTTGTTGCATGTGCAATGTGCATCCTGCAGTTTCCCCTACCATTCTACAAAATTGCAAAAATGATATACCGGTATATATTATTATTATTTTATTTTGATTGTCTTTCCTGCTCTCCCCAGAATTTCAATAAACCTTGATGGCATAATTATTATTACAATACAACAATACTGGTGTTGACAGTAATAGAAGATGCCAAATCATTCAAAACAATAAAGCATTTTGCTTTTAGGAGCATTGTGCCAGCGTGCAGCGCTGTTCCAAAACGTGTCGTCTAGTATGAAGCCTTGTATTGGTGGAAATTCCCCCAGAGATAAATTACTAATATAAATTGATGGTTAGATATTGCATGCACTGGCCTATTTGCAAATGAAACGGTTTACTGCATATTCAAACCAGTGTATCATATTAGAAAGACACAAGTAATTATCTTCTTAATTAAAATTGGAAAAGTGGGTGGCAGTGTGTGTGGCGGCAGTGTGGGTCATGATTGTGATGTCATCAGTGATGTCATCAGTGATGTCACTCGATCAATTGTGATGTCATCAGTGATGTCACTCGAGCAACTCTGATGTAGTATGAGCCGATGGCGCACATTTGCACGATGGCACCAAGGTGGGTGGGTGGTGTCTGCCTGTCTGTCAGTCATGATTTTGGGAGCCCGTGAAGCCGGCCATAACTGCAGCCATGGCACATCATCTCCAGGGATACTGTTATGTCAGATATCTAGGGATTGATGAATTGACTAATTGTTGCAGCTCTTTATCAGTTTTTATAAAATGTATTTTTATGTATTTTCAAAATACAAAATACGTATTTGTATCTCAAATACTTTTTCAGACCAGTATTTTGTATTTGTATTGTGATACATTTTTTGAGCAAGTATTTGTAACTTGTATCAAAATACTTTATGATGTATTTTTGCCCATCTCTGACAATGAGTTGTATTCATGTACAATATGTGCTACCTCTCCCCTCCTCTTTGCATGGGCATAACTGCCTCAACGTTACTAAGCCAGTGTCACTGCTCTGTTTGTCGCATTCCTATCCCAGTCTGCCTAACTGGTTTTTCTACCATTGGAACCAGAGGGAAGAATGGTCATAACTATTCTCAAGTCAGGTTATGTTCACAAGTCATTACCGTGAGTGTCATAGGTGTTGTTTGTATCTGTGAGAAGGATACTTTCAGAAACATTGACTGAGATCACTAAAAATCAGATGTAAATTTAATGAAATCACGTAAGCCAAGAGTGTCCAAACTTTTTTGAATGGGGGCCAGATTATATCATGTGAAAATACCACAGGGCCAGCTGCTTTTCACATCATACTCTGTATGGATTATAAAAAAATATATATAATAATAAGAAGAAGAAGAATAATAAGAAGAAGAATAATAAGAATAATAATAATAGTGTTACAAAGTGGTAAACAAGACTGATTAAAAAGGGCACTTAAGCTGCCTAAAGCCCCACCATAAACACCATGATATATTAAACATAACCACTTATGCTAAGGAGTCGTGCATATTAGTTAGCAAATATATTTTATGAAAACAAAACAAAACTTGTCTACATGCCACATAGATGATGTAAATATGAACTCTGTTGTAAAATAATTAAGGAGTTATAGTAGTTTCAAGAAGAATGTGTTTTCCTCCTTAAACTAACTAAACCCTAAACCAACCTCCTATTGGCTGGTCTTTGGTTCCAGGTGATGTCACCACCGTTTTTCCTCATTGTTCACCTGGCACCAAAGACTAGTCAATAGCAGATTGCCAGTTCAGTACCACACTTTTCACCATAAACGTGGGTTAGGTGTTTAGTTGCCCTTTTAATATGTAAATGTGGCAGCAAGGTGCTCCAATGTCCATTCAGACCTACTCTATGTGATCCCTGCTCACAGCGCCAAACTGTGACCTTACGAGAAATGCTGAGCAGGTCTTGGACCTCTAAAAGGCAAGCAGCCAGACACTAGGAGAGTTTACAGAAAAATAATCTTTATTCACAATTTCTGTTACTGACAGTTTCTACTCCGAGAGAGGCAAGTTGAATATACAAAAATAATGTTCTCTTTGTGCAACAGGTGCTACGGGTTCACAAATGTCTTTCCTGAATAATCCTAGGCTACAGCAGTGACCACACCTGTAGCCTGTACTACGAAGCTAGTTTAATGCCTTATCCGAGTAAGTTTGAGTTTAAACCTGGTTTAGCCGTACTACAAAGCAAGTTAACTTTCAATCACCATGGCAACTGACGCTGCAAAGCTAACCTGGTCGCGACCAGGTTAGCTTCAGAGGATAAGATCAAAATCCATGACAGACCCATATAATCGGCTCTCTGGAGTCACTCACCGTTCATATAAGATCGCCATATGAAAAATAGATTGCAGTCAACTGAGAATATAACAAGAAAAACATTTGTGGCTCTGTAGGCTACATAATTAAATTAAGCCTACTTACCACTTTATGTCTTAACAGCTCAACTATGCGTGGAGAAATATGATCACTATTAAACACCGCAGCGCATATCATCTAAACGGAGCCTCAAATGGAGTGAGGGTGATATTCTCCTACATGCCAGAAAAGCCTATACATATAATATAGATGGGATAAATATGGGATAGCCCCAATACTAAATATGCAGGCTTCTTGCATGTTTCAGCTGGAACTGTGTCCTGTAGGCTGTATGCCAATATATGAGCAAAAATAGGCTAGTTTTTATCAATGAAAAGTATGCCCGCATCGTCTCAATTCAGTCCAGCAGTTTTCTCTTTTATATTAGGATATCATTATTATAGCCTATATATGAATTATTCGATCAGTGCAACCACACACACATAATGAGTGATAGAGATCATTATTCATTGAGCATGCTTTCTAAATCTATGGTCTAAATAGGCTTACAGATTGTGGAAATTTATAGACTGAGATTACACATTTAATGTACATTTACACTCGCACAAAGCTGTAGGAGACAGAAATCGCTGATCAAAGTAAATCAAATGACTGATGTGAATACAAGCTGCTGCTTTAGACAGCCCTTCAGCAGACTATCCAACGCGGATTTTCATTCTGACATTAAATCGCGGATACATTAAATATCCGCTAAAACTCTGATCATGCACTGCGCTTCATTGAACGAGGAAATGGGTGTGGAAATGGGTGTGGGCGTGGATAAACTCAGCTGTTCATAATGTGATTGGCTAGTGCACCTCTTTCGCGTGGACGCGCGCCTGTGCACGAGCGAAAAACGTGCGCGTGCACAGGCAGATCCCAGGTCCACTTACCTAGTAAAAAACCAGCGTCGTAGTATCAGTTAACTAGATAGCTTTGATCCTGTTCAGTCAAACCAGATCAAAGGGACTTATCGCGGATCTGTTAAACTAGTTTCGTAGTACAGGGCTCTGGATGATCATCCTAGAATAACAACACAACACAACAGGAACAATATTAACCACACACATAAAATACATCCACCATGTATACAAATGAATAGTTAAATAAACTGCCCACTTCCCAAGCAGTAGCAGCAATGCTCACCCCTTAAAGGAGATTAGAGGTCTCACTCTGGACTCGAGCTGCAAAGCCCCGGGACCCACCGCTACGACCAACGGCGCTAGGAAGAGTCACAGCCCATTAACCCTCTGACACAATTAAAACACCTTGACAAGCACCCGGACACATCGATTAGAAAGAAAATGCAAACAACATATAAACAATAATAAAATACCTGCGCAACACTGGCACGTGCCTACCCCCCTCCGTGAAGCCTGCCTGGCCGATAACTCCTTCCTGGAAATAGTTAATCACCCATCAAGCCCACATTCAGACACTTCACACTAACGTTTTAGAATATTCGTGCACAGAAGTAATCGCATACTCACACGTCCTGACAAATCAAACAGCTTCGGTATAAGCGTGCCTCGCTGTAGCTCACAGTGCCGCTCCGGTATTAACGTATCATTCGGCTGTAGTTCACTGTGTGCCGTGCTGACTCCGGGTCACACAACTCAAAATGCAGCGCCCGAGTGCCACACGTCCCGACTCCAGCGACCAGCGCGCGTCTAGATTCACGAGAAATGTTTGCTCGTGCTCTGCCGGCGGAAATACAAAACAGGGAAACCTAGGTCCGCCCCAAATCTATGTCCGACACGCAACCTGACTTGCGTTCATCAGTTCCACCGGCCACACAAGTATTTCTATGATGTATTGTTCTTGGGGTATTGCGCTCACAAGAATGTGTCTACACACAGACAGACAGACAGACAGACAGACAGACAGACAGACAGACAGACAGACAGACAGATGCCACCATGACAACATTAAAAAAACGGACACAACACAAGGGACAAAACCACAACATGTATGCCACTAGAGAAAAAAACATGAGTCTCCATGCAAGTGTAAATACTTTGTGTTGCGTACCAGTTGAGCGTATAGCATACCTCATCAGGGTTTTCACTGGTGATGCGGGCTGCGATGACATGACCGCGTGGCGAGGGGGCTGTCGACAGACCCTCAAAGTCGATGGGAGAGTCTCCCCAGGGCTGGACCGCATACAGCATCCTGATGTCTTTGATCCGGTGAAGAGGGATACCCATAGAAATCTGACAGCACGCAGTGTTAATTAAGATCAAGCTCATGTTCTTAAACTTAGGTAAAATATAGGAAAACAGGCTGACAGATACTGATCACTCTTAACCTACAGGCATAATGAATGGCATTTGCGTATATCAAATTACATACAATTCCTGCTTCCATGGGATTAATGGGCCCTATCTTAAAAAAAAGCGATAATTTAGCTTTTGCGCTCGTTTAACGTTGTGCACAATGCAAATTGGGGGCAGGCACAAGCGCATGCCTGTTATAATTGTACTGGGCATAGACGTGCCACATGCCAACACAGGCGTTTCAGCGCTAAAATGTGGGGATAGATGGCATTACCCTATCGTCAGCAGCGCGCTAAGAGCTTTGAAAAGCACCTCTTAGGCGCTACAACACTCACTGCGCTTGAGCGCACCATAATCTCTGCGCTGCGCAGCGCAGAAACGTCATTACACACGGACGTGCCAAGCCAGGACATCAAATTCTGCTGCTAAAATTGGGTAACCAGCAGATTATTCGGTGAGGCAATCAACTATAATTCACTGAGAAACTTTGATCACATTGCAAGGAGGGGTTATGGTAAATTAATTGAGAAAACTTGTACATTGTAGCCTACTTGCAATAGGCTATTCACCTTCACCTGCTATAACCCGGAGGGTCGTTGGCATCACAGCCGATCTGTCACAAGCTCTCTCCATCTCTCTCTGTCCTCAAAGGCAGCTCAGTGTTTCATGAGTTTTAATTGAGTCCACTGTAAATCCTCCAATCTTTTCTTTTGTCTCCACCGTTTACCCGCTGCAAACACGTTTCTATTGTCCCACCGCAGTCAACCAAATAACTCGAATTGCATCAAAACTCAGATGTTTTTAACAGGTATATATGATGTGATGGTGTCGTTATGAGATAGGGATAATATATACAGTCAATAGGCCTACACCTATCCAAATTAGGCATGGGGAGAATTACAGCATGCCTCACGCAAACTATATTACAGGGACTGCAAGACGGGAATCTGGTTTGATTGATGTAACACCCAGGCATTGCCAGGCCACACCTGTGAATAATTCTGGTGGTTAACACCGACCAAATCCCGTTTGCACCGTGCATAAATGATTTGGCACGCCTCTAATCTGCATTTGCGCCCGTTGTTGTGACGAGATATGCTTCCCCGTGAGTAATTGCATCGCCACCATATTTTGGGGCTGTTTTAAATTAAAAACAGGGAGGTCACGTCTACCCAAACAATTATATAATTTTTAAACAGTTATGTTTCTGTATAAATCATTACAATATGCTCCCGTGAGGTGGGGATGTGTTCAGCTGCTGCCGGGCGGGGGTGCAAAACTCGGCATAACACCTGGACAGCAGACTGCAATCTTCCCTGCCTTAACACTTTGAGTGCCACGGCCCTTGGGCAAAAGGTTGCTTGCTGTGCCACATAGGCCGCAATGCATTTTAAAACAGTCATATAATTTCTTTAATAATTACTATGTAAACACTGAACACGCACAAATAACGATGAGACTCTCTTCTATCACCTGCAAAAAAAAGTTTATTGATCCCATTTTCCGTTCTTTAGTTATGAGCCGGAGAAGATAGCTTGATTGAAGCAAAAACAGCCCTTTTTTTCTACGAGCTGAGATAATGAGCCTTTTGTGAAATTAAACATTTCAAGCACATCACTGACTCTGAAGCTAATTTTCTGATGTCTGGGTCTGTCTGGGTGAAGTGTATGCTGCTCTGCGTGCTCCCCCCCCCCCCCCCCCCCCCTCAACTGCACACGCCTCCTGGGTGTGTCTGTTGGCTCTCAGTCTCTGCTGAGTTTGCTGCGCACACACAGTGAATGGTGCGCGACATCCAGCTTTTTGGTTCCGCGTGTGTTTGTCACGGGCTCGCATGCTTCCAGTTCGGAATAATAAGGCTGATTATGCGAATGTGCTGTGGCAGCGTACACGGAGGTGCGAGTTGTGACAGCGGATGCAGCTGCTGCAGGGCACAGCTGGCGTTGTGCTCGTTGTGCTTCATGCACGTCGATGCATACGGACGGATGCGATGCGATTTCCTCCTTTTCCCCAGTGACTTCTTCTGTGTTTGGCTCCTTTTTCTCTGATCAGGAGAGTGCTGTCGCCACCTAATGGGTTTGTAAAATAGGTTATCGACCTCCAATAGCTACAATATTGTTAGAGGCGACGTAAGAAGCTTAGATCGACACCCCCCCGTCAAAAAAACAATTTGGAGTTACTGACGCCATTTGGCGTCGCTGGCAGCCTACGGTAAATTTCTAATGACGCCATATGGCGTCGCTGGCACTCAATGTGTTAAGGCACGCGCAAACAGGTGCGCAAGCGCAAATAGGGGATATCGCCTGTACCAAGAGAGGGCCCAATGTGTATTGTCGATTTATTTTTCTTTGAACGAACCGCAAATTTTTCCCCAACCATGTTTGAGTGTTGTGATTAGTTTTGTGGGCTACTGATAAACAGAGTATTAACCAGATAGGGAGTGCTGTTGTTGCCTTGGAAATGATAGCAGGTGGCTGACTTCCTGTCTAGCGGACAGAGCGTATCCCTCCCACATGAACACCCAATGAGCGTGGCTGCGTGGCTTCAGTGACACTGCCCTTCAGCTTGAGTGCCACTGACCTATATAGACACACAATCCTAAATACTGCAGAACAGACCACGTGACCAACTGCTGTTACAAACACCAGAGCCGACTACAATGTTTCTGCATATCGGCTCCTTCGTTGGCAGCTGGTTGCCATGGAAATGGGGGCCAGTCTAGTGCTGAGCGGTGAAACGTGCTAACTTTATCTGCTACTGGACAGACACAGGACTGGAGTATATGATGTGTGTGTGTGATGTAACACATCATGCTCTCAGTAGTGGTGCAGGTGCGCGTGGGAGTGAGACTGACCTGCAGTTGGGCGGCAGGCAGGTTGACATCAGCCACCATCTCAGTGCAGGGGTGTTCCACCTGGAGACGAGGGTTGAGCTCCAGGAAGTAGAAGCTGCTGTCTTGGCTGTAGAGGTACTCCACGGTGCCAGCACTGACATAGCCCACCATCTTAGCCAGCTTCACTGCACACTGAGGAGGGAAAACACGCTGCCATTACGCATATGAAGGTTCAAACAGCCTTTCTGGCAAGAGGAATTGTTGCTCTATTGTAAGAACAAGCACTGCGAGATGGGTTATACCCTTTCCATGTCCTCAAAGACATCCGAGGTGGCAATGGTCGCAGGAGCCTCCTCTATGATTTTCTGGTGGCGTCGTTGCACAGAACAGTCTCTGCCAAACAAGGATATGGCGTTGCCATACTGGTCAGCCAAGATCTGCACCTCCAAGTGGCGAGCGTGCTTGGCTAGCTGCATGACGAAGATGGGGGACCCTGGAATCTCCGCCTGGACCTAGAGAACCAAGGAGAAAAAGGAATGCAAGTCATCCTCACAGATGCACAAAAACTAGGGATGGGCATTGTAAGGGATTTAAATACTCGAGTACTCTCCTTCTGTTATGAAAGAGTACTCGAGTACTCCCCCCCCCCCCCCCGGGGGAACGACACACACACATGAAAGATCCTAAGTTTGGCTATGTTAAGCAGTTACCATTAGCATTCGCCAAATGCCTGTGATGAGAGCAGGGGTGATCTGCTTTGTATGGGGCTGTTCACAGCAACTTCACACACATTACCAATTTTGCATGGAAAAAGCGCTGCCTGGTGCACTTTTTAGTTTTTACAGATTGACTGTGATAAGGTGATCCGGTGTTAGCCGTTAGCCTACCTCAGTAAAAGTAACTCCCAATACATGTCGGTAATCATTCCATACTGCTTCTTGATCACTGTTAAGTAAATCCACTTATTAAAAACTCTGGTGTTCTGCCAAAAAGTGATAACTGCAAACATGATAACTGCAAACAGTAATAATGTTCGCTAACGTTAACCGCAAAAACCACCAACAACATCCGAGTGATGGTCCCCGCCCGTGGTGAAACACGGAACGTTTGGCTATGGTAAACAAAGTTACTGTCAGGGGTCCGTTAGTCAAAGTGGTCCGTCCGAGTAAAAAACATCTAACGTTACCATCTTTGCTTGCACATCTATATATAAATTGGCCATGAACGGAAAACAACTGCAATCAAATCTTGTTTATTTTACATCTGCTGAATATAGATTGCGTTAATATACATGGACGTCTGTGTTGCTGGCGATTCGCCAGACGCTGTTAACGTTAGATCGGCCATTTTTATAGGGGAGGGGGGTGGGGCGAGTACCCAGACAGCGGAAAC
>NW_028150952.1:7500-30800 GCF_964638095.1 Poromitra crassiceps | reverse complement strand
GTAAATTCCGGACTATAAGACGAACCGGTCTATAAGCCGCACCTTCAAAGGTGACTATTTTTTTCTTCTATAAGCCGCACCGGACTATAAGCCGCGGGTGTTTTGATGTTTAATTACCATATGTAAGGCTTCGTGCACAGAGGGGATTGTCGGGAAATAGATGGCTGTTTGGGGAAGCTCCCATTTATTAACATTTCAACAAAACAAAAGTCAGGTCACTAATCCCCAGACAAAATCACACATTGTGGTATTTTTTGTTTTTTTTACAGTGCACACAGTGTCCGCGGTGTGGTGAAAAGAGGGCAAGAGAGGAAATTAAAACAGAAGTGGATTTATAGTTAGAAAGAGTGCTAAAGAAGAGAGAATTCCGTTTTTTATTTTTTTATTTTAGTTACTCACAGTACTATTGACCAGTCCAACTCAAAAGATATTCGGCAGTTTCACTTTGAGCTCTTGTTCCGCCGCTGTCCATCAATGGTTATGACGAGTCTCGCTGGGTACAGTACGCCAAAGCGATATCCATTGACTCGATGATGCTGTTGTATGTTGCGCGTTTCTGTTGCACCAACGCGGACGGTGAGGGGCTTCTTCCCCGCAGCCTGGAGGATGAGTTGACGGTCGGGCCAGCGGAGTAGGCAGATGAAGATGGCCCTCGGTGGCAGGCCGGGGTCTGGACGTGGCCGAGGCGCCCGGTGTGCGGGAGAAAGGAGGAGGAGGAGAAACCGCCACCTCCACAGCCAGCCACCTCACACACCCCAACTGTTTAATAGTGCCCGGCTCGCATGCCTCTCGGTCGGCTGGCCGGACAATATGCACCCCGCTGCAGCAGGCAGCAGCAGCTTCGGGAGGTTTTCTCACTGTGTTCGGGACTTCGGCTCTAACTCGGCCAGATGGCTGGACACGAGTGAAACTCTTCACGGTTGCATTATTTTCTTTAGTGAGTGAGTGGATGGACTTCTGCACGTTTTCAAACTTGTTTTCAAGCTGCTCAAAACCTCTGAGCGATGTCGGACTTAATCGATAGTGTTTCACGGAGTAAAAGTTTAGCCCAAGCGGTGTATCTCCAGCCTCCAGCAGGTGAGTCATTTCCTCATTCATGGCGTGATTGCTTCGTCTTTTTCTTTCTGCTTACCTGTGTTGTGTTATGTTATGTTATGTTATGTTGTTAAAAGAGGGCAAGAGAGGAAATTAAAACAGAAGTGGATTTATAGTTAGAAAGAGTGCTAAAAAAGAGAGATTTTTTTTTTTTTGGGGAAAAAATCCATAGATAAGACGCACCGTTATATAAGCCGCAGGGGGCAAAAAAGGCCAAAAAACGGGAAAAAAGCCGCGGCTTATAGTCCGGAATTTACGGTATATATATATATATAATAATCATTTAACACCATCAGTACAATAGCTACAAAATGTAATACCTCTCAAATGGCAATTAAGACTTTTTAATACTTTTTAATGGTCTTAATTTTCCCTAAATTGATTGATCAGCTTTTAATACTTTTCAAGACCCCGCGGATACCGTGAGAAAGGAACTTTTTTGATGATGAGCCCACCCAGGCACTGAGGACATGGGGATGGGGACACACCCTCAGCGCCCGCAGCGTCCCAGGCGGGAATCGAACCCAGGACCTTCTTGCTGTGAGGCGACAGCTCTACCACTGTGCCCCACACACCTTTGGGTGAAAAAAAGCCTCCATGAATCTTTCCATTCAAAGGACTGAAACATCTGCTGTTGTTCTTTATTCACTTCTAACGATTCTTTATTTATATATATTTTGTATAGCACTCATGTCTGAATAAAAGAGAATTTTCAGTTAAAATGTGGTCTGGTTCATGGAAGCTTCCTTGCCCAAGAAGGTTACTTTACTCCTGATCCCCAGCGTGCGGAGTGTGCAGTCAGAAGGAAGAGACTTTTCAGACACAGACTGGAGTGTAACAGTGAGCGTGCAGTCAGTCTCATATAGTGAGTGATAAGACTTAATGCTCTCATGAATGCACTTCCATCTTCACGGACATTTCAGTCCTCATGTCACAGAACACAGTACCGTAGCTGTTTTTCAGTAACCCACCTGTTTCCTAGAGGCCCTCTGCGTCTTTTTCTCCTTCTCCTCCTGCTCTGCCGTAGCCTTCTCCTCCTTGTCGTCCTGCAGCCCAGAGGTGGAGGGTTGCTCGTCGTCCGGCGCAGTCTGCCCCTCCTCGCCCGCCCCGTCTTCCTCCACATCCGCCTTGACTTCGAACTTGCCCTTCCATTTGAGCGACAACGGGGAAGAGGCCGAGGACGAGGTCCCGGGCTCCACCTTGGTGAGGGCTTGCCTCCTCTTGGCGCTGTGCTGCTTCAGCACGGTGCACAGCTCCTGGATGTAGACGAAGGCTTTGGCGTGGTTGGCCTGTGCCTGGGCGCGCGTCAAGCAGCGGCCCAAGCTGTTCCTGAACTCCACCGAGCACAGGAAGTCGGGGCAGGCCTTGCTGTGCTTGGTCTGGAGGAATTTCAAGACCTCGGGGCAGTCCTGGGTGACAGCCGAGCAGTACTCCACAAACTGGTGAGGAGGAGGAGAAGAAGAAGACACGGAAAGAGGGAGGGAGGGAGGAAGAGGGGAGAAAGAGCAAGGATGGGAGAATCAGGGAGAACAGATCGTTAGAACATAATGATAGATACAGTAAACAGATCGTTAGAACATAATGATAGATACAGTAAACAGAGAAATGATTAGTGTCTAATGTAACAGTCATTTTAGCAGGTAAACAATCATCATTTGGAAGTCCTATTTATCTAGTAAAATCGTGACATAGGCAGCCTGGTGATTACTGGATCTTACTAGCCACTGCGGCTACTACAGAGAAAAATAAATGTGTTTTGTGGCCTGTGTGCCAGCTGACCTCAGCTAGCCACTGTGGCTACTACAGAGAAAACAATGTGGCCTGTGTGTGTGTGTGTGTGTGTGTGTGTCAGCTCACCTCGGAGAACAGCTTCTGGTTCTCTGCCTGGAGCACATGGCGGTCCTTCTTGGCCGAGGCAAAGGGCGAGCGGGTGATGTGGGTGGGGGCAGGCTGCTGGCGTTTGGCCGGGGGGCGAGAGGAAGACGCGGCGTTGGAGCAGGAGGGCTGCGGACTCTCCTCTTCGTCGTCATCAAGGACTATGATGCTCTCCGCCATCGAGGCGGGGGCAACTGCCATCCAAAGCGCCGGCGCGTTCTGCTTTCCAAAAGTGGAGGAGGAGAGAGAAAAATGTCCGTCAGAGACACAGACGGCCAAACCTGGCGAGGCACCTGGATTCACGAGATCACAAAACGCACGAGAAATCCATCTTGTCGAGCTCCAAGCTATTGGTTTAACTTAGCTATGGGCGGGATTTAGGTGCAACGACAGCGAGAAGCGAGCCTCTGATAGACGGTGATAGACAGATCATCTGCCGGGTACTTTTTGAAAGCACTTGTCTAAAAAACAGTTTCCAATGATGAGCTCCCAGACGGTTCTGTGTAACAAACCATGTGGCAGCGTCAGGTTAACAGACTGCAACAGGATTTCACAATAGCACTGGATGGATAGCTGAACCCCTTAAAGACCATGGTGCCGGTTGGAGACCCCATTGCATTAATATGTGGGACTAGTATGTAGAGATGCACCGATTGCCATTTTCTTGGCCGATTCCGATTTCCGATTTTTGAATAGTCTGACTTGCCGATACCGATTTTGGCCGATTCCGATTTTCTTTCTAAGAACAATAATTGACGGGTTATTTTTTCATTATTTTTTTTTACTTTGGTTTAATTTCTAATCATTTGCATGAGGTAGGACGATCTCACTCAAAAACATCTTAAAATAAAAGTGTTCCAGGTTACTGGACAGAGCTTTTCTTTTTTGTGTAAATACAATGAATATAAAACAACCAGTATATCCCACAGCTATCATGCATTTACTTTTCCAAAAGAAAAAAGGTGCAACAGAACAGGAAAGTAGCCAGTGGCTAAATCTGTTACAAAGCATCTCTTCCCCTATGGTGTTTAATGTTTTTTTTGTATATGTCCCTGCCAAATAAACGAATAGAATAAAATAAATAAACGTCAAAATGTTATCCATGGACAAGGAGTTTATAGCCTATAGGTCTGGAGCCCAGACCTTCGAAGCCATGCCCACTCTACAGTTGTGGATTTGGCTGTTCTTGAGTAGATGAGGAAATGAGTTTGAGTTGAGTTTACACACAGAGTCCGTTTCTTTTAATCCACCATCCGAAAAAAATATATCATCACGCACAGTAAACCTTGCACACTGGTCCGATGCGTTTTATTATGTTAGTTGTTCTATTCGCAATACGAAGCAAATAGTCCTCCTCTCCTGTATCCACGTTACAACGTGACTGACAGATAGCAGCAGCAGCTGATCTGCAGCAGGCAGCGGTGATATGGACTGGTCGGGGAATGTAACCAGGACACAGGGCTCGATTATAGCCTACCTTCACTTCGCCAAGCCGGCTGTATTGCGCTGTGGCCGGGGAGAGAGAGGGGCCAGTGAGGTGAAGCGAGCCGCTCAGACTGGAGTGGACTCCAGCCGAGCGAGACTCTGCAATGTACCCTGCATGTGTGACAAACTGTACAATTTCCACAATGAGGACGACATGCTGGCGCGTGTGTTTCCTTTTGGCTGCTTGGGGTGCGCGCACGTCACGTGAATGCATACATCGTGCATCGCAGGTAATTGACCAAACAAAAAAAGGGGAAAGCCGACCGGCGCACAGAATCGGCTATGTGGACTGACTGGAGCCGGTCAGCGGTCGAGGCCGATCACGTGAAAATCGGCCATTTCCGGTCACGCGCAGATCGATCGGTGCATCCCTACTAGTATGTAGTCCCAGAGGTTTTTGGGGGTATTTATTTTCATAGGAATCTTGAGTCCAAAATGTAAATTCATTACAAAAAATTGTCTGCACAACGCTCTTTACGGTCATTTTGAGATTAAAGGGCGCACAAGGCTCAAACTCAGGACCTTTTTTATCAATCCAAGCAATTTAAGTCTGATAATTTTTTCTTAAATACAAGCACTTTCAAGTACTTTCCATGGCAACCGTGACCTTTATGCATGAACTACAAAAAATAATTAAGTGCTCCCAGGTCCAGGATTTTGTAAATGCCCCCATGTTTTTGACAGTGGGGGCAAAAGTTATCCCCAAAATATATATCTATTTTAAATTTCCTACACTGTTTCGATCATTTATGTACCGTACTTCTTATCTCGCTGATGTATGTTCAAGTGCTAATTTTTCTGATACGTTTGTTTTTAAGGAGTTATTTGATGATATAAAAAGGGGTGATTGACAGCTGTAACAGCCACTCTCAAACATTCGTCAGACGGCGTCATGGCTGAGAGCGCTCAGCCCGACTCTAGTTGCCAATAAAGTCACACAAGCAACACGGCAGCTCGCTGAAACAAAATATTTTGGCCTCGTTTTTTTGCATACCGGTAGGAAGCGGGGACGCATTGTCCATATTTATATACGGTCAATGGTTCCTACACATTTTTAATTAATGACATACATTTCCAGACCTTGGATTTGTTTTGAAGATTTTGTGTGGTGTTCATGATTTACGCAGATACTTGCCCCTGCTAACTAGGTCATATCACTGTATAGTTGAAGATTGTTCTTCAGAGCAACAAAGATCAGAATTGGCAGGTTCCTAGAAGACTTCCTACACGGTTTCAATTGTATGTTCTTGACTGGATTTGATTTGGGTGGGTATTTGATATATAATGCAAAGCATGCTGACAGCGGCTGGGTAATAATAAGAGAGCATCCCTCTATTCTGAACAAAAAACTGTGGACTCAAAGTGCGTCTACAATAACATAAAAGCTATCAACATGTGTGTATCTTTCCCCTTTCAAATTTCACAAACTATTCAAGAGCAGGAAATGATCAAATTATACTTTACCAGGCCTGCGTAGGAAGTAGGAACCTTGCACTGTGGTAGTGGATTTGCTCAGCTCAGTCTAGTCATCAGGCTCCGAGTCCCGACTGCAATGCACTTTCCTTTGCTGGGAATGCAAAGGAGAGAAAAGGATTTAACAACAAATTAATTTATTTTATTTGTTTAACACAAGGACTAGTGTAAAATATTACGTGACTTTTGTTTTTGAGCCATGACTACATTTACATGCACACAATATTCCACTATTATTTGGAAAATGACAATATTCTGAATTTGATAAGGGTCATGTAAACAGCATATTCCAGTTGCATTTTTCGAATTTGGCCTTTTTCCGAATTTTGCATTTTCTGATTAAGACATGTGGGTTATTCCAGTATTATTCGGGTTTTAGGAGGATTCATTGATCATGTATACAGCGCATTTGGAATTTGCAATATAATCATATAATCCATCATCTCTGGCATGCAAAAAGAAAATTCCTTCTGATCGGGAGGAGATGAGAAAGACGGAAGTCTTCAAAAATAAAAATGTTGTTTTTCCATTGGAGTGAATAGAGATGACAACTCTTAAAGTGACTCTGGCCTAACAACGTAGCCTACTTTTAATATGAAAAACTTAGATATCAGGTTTTTGGATATGCGCAAATATCGCAATGCCAAACTTTTCAGCAGCGAGCTCCTGAAATGGACCAGATGATGCTGGTAAGAATACAGTCAGGGCTCCTCTGTTTGTTCTCAATAGAAAAAACTGAGCTGATTCTACCTGCTTCTACCTCTCTCCCCCCTCCCTGATTTATATGATTTGATACCTGATTTAGTCGGAATATTGTATTTTTCCAAATGTGGGCAAAAACCGGAATATTAGTGTGCATGTAAACATAGTCAGTGATTCATCCATCCCACTTTTATTTGATTTCTGATTCAGTGGATGAGTTGCAAAGTGATTTCTTTTTCTCACTTATTCAAAGGATGAAATTATTATATAGAGCTATAATATAGCTATAGTACTACACACTAACTCAAAGCCAGTCTAATACATATTATGTATGTTGTTATTTATGTATGTAGTTATGTATGTAGTTATTTACACTAACTCAAAGCCAGTCCAATACATATTATGTATTAGACTGGCTTTGAGTTAGTGTGTAGTCTTGTTGCTTTTGCTCCTACTATAGTGGGGCTCAAAAAATGCACTTTCAATGTAAAATTGGCTTCCGGAAAGAAGCGCCAAAATTTGCACAAATACTCCTTGTGGATTGTTATTTTGAAGATTTTTCCAAGATGGCCACCATTTCCAGCCCCAAAAACACTATTTTGGGGCAACTTTGTGTAGAATTGTCCAATACGAATAGAATGATCTTGTTATCAAACGATACATTTATGACCACAGAGAAGCCAGATTTGTTCCATGTAAATTTCAAAATGGCTGCGATTTCAAAGATGGCTGCCATTTCAGCTATTTTTACCATAGGATTTCACTGTCCAGGGCGATTTTGATGATTCTGGTGTCAAATGACAGGTTTTTAACTATGGAAATTTCAAAATTATACATCAGAAATCATTTGTATATCTCCCTTTGCCATTTACTCTGCATTATATTTTGAAAGTAATGTGGAAATATACATAAACAACAGTATTTGAAATGGCAGCCATCTTTAAAATAGCAGCCATTTTGAAATTTTCATGGAATAAATCTGGCTTCTCTGTGGTCATAAATGTATGGTTTGATAACAAGATCATTCATATTGGTCAATTCTACCCAAAGTTGCCCCCAAAATAGTGTTTTCAGGCTGGAAATGGCGGCCATCTTGGGGGGGGGGGGGATCTAAATTTCTGCGTGGCTAATGACTTATCAAAATAACAGTCCACAAGGAGTATTTGTGCCAATTTTGGCGTTTCTTTCCGGAAGCGACCTAAAGGTGCTGTTTTGAGCCCCACTACTAGTGGTTGTGTGTATGGAATGAGTCATATTCTGAGTATGAATGATACAGATGTGTATATGTCTACATTTGTATTTGTAAATAACGTGTATGTGTGTAGCTACTGTTACAATACAGTGGCTAATGTGGCTCTATAAACAAATAAACAAACACTCCAACGAAACAGGAAGCTGGGATGATAGCAGCGGTCATTGGGATGATAGCAGCGGTTCAAGTCGCCCAGCATTTATCCATGTTTAATTAGCGTCACAACTGTAACCTAACGTTATTTTGGCCACATGAGATGAGCATTAAAGCATTAAACAGCAATAAAGCGCGAGTTCAAACAACATATTAGTCGAGACAAGACCACAGCTAGCTACCTGCTAACGGTGTATAGTAGGGTGGGGAGCAGACATAGTGTTAGATATAGCTAACACACGCACACATACGAACCTGTTATTTTGAACCGTTTGACTTGGGAGACAAAAGATGATCATCAGCCAGACTGTCTAATCGACGTTCAAATTCAGCGTTAACGTTAGCTAGCCTAGCACTAGCTAACCTTAGTTAGCAGTGTGACTTTGCCAATCAAATAACGCGCTGACAAAATAACGAACCCGAAATAAAACCGAGATACTGACGTATTGTGTTGTTGGACTCGATTATATGCATGGATCGGAGATTATTTTGTTCATTTCGTCTGTAAAGTAACGGACTTTCTGGCTACCAAAACAATACACGTCAACTTAACTACGCGGTCGACCCAGCAAATTCACGCGCTCAGGTTTTACCAGCGTCAAAGCCTCTGATTGGTTGACAACAGGACGTTGTCCAATAATGCCTTTGGCCATTGGTTAGTGGTTAGGGAAGCAGTGAGGAAACCGCGCTCAAAGACCGTACATTGATAAGAAATGACATACATTGGTCTCTCCATTGCAACGTCAGCGCGCAGCAGCAGAGCTACGCCTCCGCCATTCTGGCCCCTCTCAATGAGTGAAACCTGTCTGTCAGTGTCTATGGTTAAAAAAACGAAGTAAAACGTGCCGCCTCCCGTACATACAATCAACGGTACAAAAGTAGGCTACCTCTGCCAGACTAGTGAAATATTGCATACTATTTGACTATTTAGCCTACTTACTTATTCAATCACAGCAGAAACATGTCAAACATATTTTAAACATTCTGGATTTCATTTAATTTGTAACAAATAGGCTACAGCACTTTGAAATCATGGGTTCAGATCAATGACTGTAGGTTCAGATTTACAAATTCAAGATTTATTTTTAAAGAAAACATAGGCTACATTGATGAAAGTTCAGCTCACATACATTTGCTATAGGCTACTTTTTTTTTTACTACAACATAGTAAAATATCCAGAGTAGACCAAATGAAAAAAATGTCAATGTAGAATTTGCAACCATGTAAATCTACTCATAACAAACATTCAAGTCAATATAAATGAATGTCAAAACGTAGCTGATAGAATAGGCCTGGAGAGACTGAACCCTGATGGAAAAGTTTAGTGATCCTTTAGAAGTAATCCTTTAATCCAGGGGGTTTCAAAGTCTGAGACTGTGGGCCTCCCCTCAGACACTGACACTTGGACAAAACTCATGAATATGTCATTTGATCCCATTGCCACTCAACAATTGAGCCAAGATAGTCTGATATTCCTGTTTGATACTTCAGAGACACGTACCAAATACCTATTGTTTCTGACTGGGAAAGTGGGAAAACAGTAAGCCCCCCCAAACTACTGTATCTCTGAACTATCTCTTTAACCAAATCACAGATATTTAGGCTATTATATGGGACCTCCTTTTGATAACTTATGTAATAACTAATTTAATATTTTTTCACTGCCATTCACTGCCATCTAACTGTTTGTTAGAGCATGTATTCAGTAGCCTATTCTGTAGTTACTACAGAATACTGAAAACTGAAACTAAAAGTAATCCTCTCAACACTTTTCACTGCTGACATCACAATCACTCACCCACTAACACACATGCTGCCTGCCTGGCATGGCATATACTAGGTTTCACCTAGTTGATACACATACAAGATGCAGCTGACTGCCGGTCTAAATCTGGCTCTGTCTGAAGCTGACTGACTGACTGACTCACAACCCTGAGGGCAAATGACATCATCAGTGGCCGGCAGCCAGCTGCCTGCCTGGCAGAGATGGGCGAAAATACATCATAAAGTATTTTGATACAAATTACAAATACTTGCTCAAAAAATGTATCACAATACAAATACAAAATACTGGTCTGAAAAATGTATTTGAGATACAAATACGTATTTTGTATTTTGAAAATACATAAAAATACATTTTATAAAAACTGATAAAGAGCTGCAACAATTAGTCAATCCATCAATTCATTGCCAAATATTACATTAATTGCCTATTTTGATCATCTATTCATCATTTTGAGCCATTTCTGTAAGGAAAATGTCCTAATTCTCTGATTCCAGGTTCTCAAATGTGAAATGCTCTGGTTTCCTAGATGGTAAATCGTCTCTTTAGCCCTCTGTGACAGTATTCTCCTTTGTGTACCCTCTAACACACTACAGTTCTTTCAGTTTTAGCTGTTTTTCAGCACAGCTAATTTCTCCCTCACTTGCAGCTGTTAATCACCTTCTGTGAGGGCTTTTGACTTACAGGCAGCATTTCTACATGTTAACCTCAAGTTTGGGAATTTTGACCATGTTAGCCCTAGATATCTGACATCATAACAGTATCCCTGGAGATGATGTGCCATGGCTGCAGTTATGGAAATCGCCGGCTCCATGGCCTCCCAAAATCATGACTGACTGACAGACAGACACCACCCACCCACCTCGGCGCCATCGTGCAACTGTGCGCTCATACTACATCAGTTGCTCGAGTGACATCACTGATGACATCACAACTGCCTGAGTGACATCACAGTTGGGCAATCAGTTGCTCGAGTGACATCACTGATGACATCACAACTGCCTGAGTGACATCACAGTTGGGCAATCAGTGGCTCGAGTGACATCACTGATGACATCACAACTGCCTGAGTGACATCACAGTTGGGCAATCAGTTGCTCGAGTGACATCACTGATGACATCACACTTGATCGAGTGACATCACTGATGACATCACAATTGCTCAAGTGACATCACTGATGACATCACTGATGACATCACAATCGTGACGCACACTGCCACCACACACACTGCCACCCACTTTGCCAATTTTAATTAAGAAGATAATTAGTTGTGTCTTTCTAATATGATACACTGGTTTGAATATGCAGTAAACCGTTTCATTTGCAGATAGGCCAGTGCATGCAATATCTAATCATCAATTTATATTAGTAATTTATCTCTGGGGGAATTTCCACCAATACAAGGCTTCATACTAGTTTAGATGAAGAAGTGATGTGAAGTCTGACTCAAGACCCACCCTACTCTGCCTCTGATTTGAGGTTGAGTTTGTTCTGAGGGTAAGCCAATCAGAGGTAGAGTAGAAGTGACATGTCAAATTTTGTTTCTCCACAGTTTAAACCTGTGTCAATGGTAAGAATGTGTCAATTTGAGAATAAAATGACATAAAATTAGAGAAAAAAGTATGTATTTAAAATACACAAAATACAAGGTCTGAAAGTATTTTGATACAAATTACATCTTATTTTTCTCGGTCCAACCAAATACAAATGACAAAATACACAAATGTATTTGAAATACGTATTTTAAATACATGTATTTCAAATACTGCCCATCTCTGCTGCCTGGCAATATGTTTGTCAGGCAGCCAGATGATGTCATCAGTAACATCATCAGTAGCTATGATGCCTGGCGTATAGAGAGGCAAAGTGGAACGTAAGTTCCTGCTTCAGCCAGATTTTCTTCCGGAATTTATTTTCCCATAGACATTTCGTAAAATGCTTATAAAAAATAGTTTTACTTGTTTTTTTTTTTACGTTTTGGTGAAATGTTATGCAATCTCTCTTGTTTCTAAATATTTCTGTACCGTTTAGTTTGAACAAGTAAAACTATTTTTATAAGCATTTTAGGAAATGTCTATGGAAAAAAAATGGGCGATGAAAATCTCTGGTACAGTGCTGAAGCAGGAAGTGACATTCCACTTTGGCTCTCTATAGCAAATACACACTTGTTTTAGTAGTTTAGGAATAGCAATTGAGTATGCAGTGTAGATACACCTTGAGATGCTTTCCATATTAGCCAAAAAGATTTGACCCAACTGTCTCTCAATAACCACGAGTAGTTAAGTCTAGTTCAGTTTGACATTCATCTATTACCTTCCACACATTCATATTTTCACTTTGAGTTCCTTCCCTACTAACCTGTTCAGCTCCTTCACAACAGGTGTCAGGTGCTTTAAACAATGTGGCATACCAGTGTGTTTCAAAACAGCATTTTCAAGCAGGACAGCAGGGGCAAGAAATATTTTGAAAAGAAAACTTTAATAGTGCAAAATGTAAATCCAGTGATGAATTCTAATAGAGATGGTTTGCATTTGACCCGAGTGGAGATGTGCGCTCTCTTCGTACCATTTCCTTCAAATTCTTGTCACATATTCAATGTGGCATTAGCCCAACCATTAAGAAAGGCCCATAAGCATTACACTTTTCCCGCCACCGGGTAATGACTGGAGATAGAAAATTATTTCTCACACAACACACAAATAAAATCAATTAACAAACCACACAGGCCTACCCCTCACCCCCCCCCCCCCCCCCGCACACGCAAGAAACCCATGATATACATACATTTAATTCTCTCAAATTGCCTATTTACAGCTCAAGTTCAGTTCATCTTTCCCAGCAAGGACAATAACATTCAAGCCGAAAAATAGAATTACTGTGAGTTTGGATAGTCTACACTTTACTGTCAAATGTCATTAGAATAAGATGTTAATTATCTTTTAAGGTGGATATTTCTCTCTCGCACACGCACGCACACACACACACACACACACACCCACACACACACTAGTCTTCCCAACTCTTACCAACAGTTAAGAGTTATTTGGCTTGTAGGCATCATCAGGGTGAATCCCATTTTTTATGGTAATATATTCAGAGTTACAGAATACATTTCAAAATTCCACACCTTTTTAGACATTTTTTGGCCAGTGTTCATTATGATATATGCTGACAGTAGCAACATTTCCTCAGACCTTTCTGAACACTTCACAATTTTTCATTTGACAAACTTGTGTTAGAAGACTCTTCCTGGTACTCTACAACAGTATTGCTGGTTGTGTCTATTGCTAAGTATCAAACAGGACAGTGAAATTCAGAAAGAAAACGTCACTTCAAAGGCAAAAAAATAAATAAACAAATTCAGCACTATGTTAAAATTAAATTAAAAAAATAAAAGATCACTGTCTAGATCAGTGGTTCTCAAATTTTTTCACATGAAGTGAAAAAAACTAAACTGACAAAAATGAGACCACGGACCCCCATTTGATAGGATTTTGTCCCACGGTCCCCGATAATAAGATTGATGCTTTTAGATGTTTTGTTACAGAAAGTGTATAAAACCCATGACCAAAATAGTCATTGTGTTACTTATGAATGGAATTATAGCTAAAATACATTACCCCCTTTTGGCTGGGGACCCCCTGGAACCCCCTCAATGACCCCTGGGGGTCCCGGACCCCCATTTGAGAACCACTGGTCTAGATATAGAGGCACTCAGTCACTACTAAAATCTCATTTTAGCGCAAGAGCTTCCATAAATAATAAAAGCAGACATGACAAAGGAAAGGTTTGAGGGTTCAGTAGCTGCTCTCAGAGTAATCGTCTTCCTTCATCTTCACTTCTCCTTCTGTAAGTGGAAAAAGAGTTCCGTTATTTTTCAGAAGAGAAACGAGAGAGACCAACAGGCAACTTCTAGGTTCTAAAACTGAATGTGAAAAAAGTGACCAGCTGAAGATTTCAGTAAAAACATTCACAACTCCAAAACTAGAAGTCTAAAGAGCTGGGGCCGTATTCACAAAACATAATCTTACCACTAGGAGGACTCTTAAATAGCACTAAAAGTTCCTAGCTAAGAGTTTCCTCTTAAAACCTGTTCACAAAGCTTCTGAGACCAACTTTCACTAGGGAACGGGTGAACTCCTAACTTCCTACAGACAGAATTAGCTGTGTCTGTGGGTGGGAAGCCGGTGGGGTATGAGTCCTAATCGCTGCACCAGCGCCTCCTCTGGTCGGTCGGAGCGCCTGTTCATGGGGGAGGGGAACTGGGAGGAATAGCGTGATCCTCCCACCACGTGCTACGTCCTGCCGGTGAAACTCCTCGTTCTCAGGTGAAAAGAAGCGGCTGGCACATCATGTGTCGGAGGAAGCATGTGCTAGTCTACAACTCTCCCCAGATCGACGGAGGGGGTGGAGCGACGACCGGGACAGCCCAGCAGGGCAAATTGGAAAGTACAATTGTAGAAATGGGAGAAGAATCTGAAAAAAGAAAAAGTGTTGTGTACCTATTCTCAACGTCAATCTGCCCCAGACAAATAGAGCTTAACGGTCACGTGACTTTTTTGTGACGCCATTGCCCCGGAAGTGAGTTCCCCATTCATTTTCTCCATAGACATTTAGAAAAATCCTTATATAAGGAGTTTTAAGGCTGGAACCAAGCCAACCCGTGACCTGCTGAATCCTTATATAACGAGTTTGAAGGCTGGAACCAAGCCAACCCGTGACCTGCTGAATCATGAGTGACCATAAAACATTGTTTGGGCAACAAAAATAACAATGGGGGGAATACGATCCTCCCCTTCCCCCCTGTTGTTATTTTCACTTGCCACATGAAGGTTGGTTGACCGAAACGTCGCATTTTGTTTAATAAAAGTCTTGCAAAAGTGACAATGTTTTATTCCAGAAAGTGTATGAAGCACGAGCAAAATAGTCATACATTTTGTCATTGTGTTACATGGACGTCATTATAGCATTAACGAGGGCCCCGGCACCGGATCACCTAATTGGATTGGAAGTTGGAAGCCCTCATTAATGTTTGTAGAAGTAAAATTACCTTCTCTTGTTTGTCAGCCTCATCTGAGCCTGGTTACAATGAAAGACAAAAAGTTAGACGCATGCACTAAAGGCAATTATCTGATTATATTGTATATTATGCCATGTTCACAGCCCACAGTTTAATCCCATATCATTATACAGTATTATTATGATTCTGATTATTATTAAATGCTGAGATAGGATTCAGCTGTCATGATGCAAGCATGAAAATGATGAAGCAGGTGGAGAAAATGATATATGAATGAATGAATGAATGAATATTATTGTCATTATGCGGTTGTTTTTTGGTTGTCGCGTTTGACTGGGTCATTTTCTACCTGAGCTGGTGACGGTCCAGGAGACGAGCTTGATAAGACCGTACAGCACCAGCGCCACACCAACCATCGCCATGGAGTCTTCGATGGAGGGAGCGCCGAACCCTGAGAGGTGTGCAAGAAAAACACGAACCAGAGAATGTATTTATTTATTTATATTGATTAATTTATTATTTGATTTGAATTAATTTGCCAACACTTGCATCTTTGTTGTGAAGTGTGATGAAACATTTGCAGTACAGAATCATAGCAGAAAACAAATGGCTCTTAATCTAGTTCCGGGCAGTAAGTGAATGTGTCTATGTGTAGATACATTTGAAATAAAAACTTGCTGTCCACTGGCATGTCAAGACTCTCCCACACATTTGTTAAAGCTCATCGATGCCCCTTTAAACCAGCACTTACCGATGACGTTGAGGGTGACGCTGGCCCGGCGCGTGCCTCCAGGATGGACAGCCACACAGGTGACCTCCCCTCCACTGCCCAGGTCCAGCTTGGCCGTGTCCAGCTCCAGCTTGGTGGTCTGGCTGAAGGTGCCGTCCCAGGCCTGCTTGTGGCCCGTCACACTGCCTGATCCCAGGGTCCGGGACTTACCGTCGGCCCCCGTGAACTCCCAGCTCAGCTCCAGGGAGAGGGGGGCGAAGCCAGACGCCTCGCACTGGACCTTCACCGCCTGGCCGGGGACGGCAAGGGGCAGAGGGGAGGGGAAGACGGAGAGGGATGGAGGTTCTGGGGAGAGGGAGAGCAGAGTGGAGGAGAAGAGAAGAGAAAAGAGGAACGACAAGAAGAGAGAAGGTTAATAATGTCACAGAGACAGTTTGGTTTATTCCTTTTTTCAGATTTTTCTCCAATCGTTTCTCCAATTGTACTTGGCCAAGTCTCTGTCTCGGTCGTTGCTCCACCCCTTCTGGCGATCTGTGGAGAGCCGTAGAGTAGCACATGCTTCCTCCGATACATGTGCAGTCACCAGCTGCTTTTCACCTGATTGCGAGGAGTTTCACCGGCAGGACGTAGTGCATGGGAGGATCACGCTATTCCCCCCAGTTCCTCTCCCCCCGAACAGGCACCCCGACCGGACCGACCACAGGAGGCACTAGTGCAGCGACCAGTTCTCATCCCCCCCCCGGCTTCCCACCTGCAGACACGGCCAATAGTGTCTGTAGGAACGTCTGACCAAGCCTGCCCGGAAGTACCGTTGCTGGGAATTGAACCCGGGCCAGTAGGCCAGTGCTTTTGCCTCTGACACTACCCAGACCCCCCAATTTGGTTTATTATTCCTGAGCTAACTATGCTCTTGACAATATGACAATGCATGACCACTAACATGAGCAGGGACTGATTATTAGCAAATTGAATAGGGCTGGACCCGAATATTTGACTATTCGGATATCCGTTCATTGGGTAGGTATTCGATTTTGAATTTTGGGATTCAGATATTATTTTTATTTTCTCTTTTGTTGTGCTAAATGTCGACACTTGTAGAACTGGTGCTAGGACCCTGGGGACGTCAGTAGCAGTCAGAATGAGTGGATGTGGAAGAAAAGTTGGCAGAGGAACACCGACATGACATGAGTGGACTAGAAAGTAGGAAATGTGTGAAGATAGTAGCTTTGCCCTCAGTCAATTATGACATCATTTCTAAATAACTGTAACTGTGTTCCCAGGAGAGGCTGCCATTGTCATGTAAGCAGTGGTGTAGTCTACCTTTTTTCAGAGGGTATACAGACTCTGACTCTGACCCTCCCCCCCGGGGGGCGTGGTTTTGGCCGGAAGTGGGCGGAGATTCGACCCACTTTTTTGTTGTTGTTGTTCCTCCTCAAATTTACAGAATAGCTTCAGCTATCAGCTTCATCTTGCTTCTTCGGTCGCTATTCTCTCTCCTGAAGATTTGTTTACCGACGGGGAGAAAGCCCCACGTGATAGCCACCCGTCGATCTCTCTCTCTCTGTCTCTCTCTCTCTCTGCTCAACGCTGTAACACCATTTTATTTTGAAATTCAGTTGACTTTGCCATTTCCCACAGATATTGTCGCGTTTTTCTTTCATGGCGTGACAGAAAAAGTCTGCCTTCACGCGCCTAGTCGGCTTGAAAATAGAACTCGGGCTAAACGATCAAATCGGCGCAGCTCAGGCGAGGCGTGGGTACACGCACGGAGCACGTTGAGGCGCCCTGTGTACACAGCCTCATTGACAAAAAAGGACGCCTATTTAAAAGCGTGGGTAAAGGCAAGGCTTGGGTGCTGTGCGTGAACGTAGGGTAACACACAGTCAGCACACAGGGTGAATTTTATGAATGGAAAGTGAAAACGATACGTATCATAGCGCATTTCCCAGTGCGCATACGCAAATCTGAGTCATTTCGCAGTGTGTATACGCCGTATACCTGCGTATCACGTAGACTACACCACTGAATGTAAGGGACGCTGGCCATGACAGCCCCCCCCCCCCCATCAAGCACAAGGGTTGAGCGCAGGGCTTCCCCCTCACCTACGACCTCCAGGTCGACGGCCACCTGGGCCAGCAGGTATGGCAGGTACACCGTGCAGATGTAGGTGCCTGAGTGGAGCACTTTAGCCTCCCGCAGGATCAGCGAGGCGTTGCCTCTCTCGTGCAGGCCCTGGAAGTCCAGCTCCGCCCCTTCCTCCTGCGTCGGGGCGTAGCGGTCCGTCTTGCCGTCGTAGGCCAGAACCAGCCGCCCGTCGCCTCTGAACTGGTAGCGCCACTCCACGGCGAAGCCCGACCCGGCGAGAGGCGAGGAGGAGTCCACCCAGAAGCTGCAGTCCAGCAGCGTCGGCTCCCCGAGTCTGGCGTGCACCGAGACCGTCGTACTGGACACACTGAGGACCACTGAGGAGACACAGACAGAGAGTCAAACTATCTAACTGAAATTCATCACATGATGCTACATAATGCCTCTGGAAATTACATTTTTGACTCACAAAGGGGCTTGTCAACTAAAAATATGTATCTGCCAAGAACAAAGATGTACTGGCCAAAATAATGAAACATTTTCATAGAAATATGTCAGCCTGCTAGCTTGATATCAGACTGAGCTCAACAGTCACCTGTCTTTCCAGCCCTGGAACAAAAAATAACAAGCAGGGGGGGAAATCTAACCGTTTTTATTTTTTGTTTTTTGCTCCAACTGAAATGTTTTCTGGTCACTCACGAGTCAGTAGGTCACGGGTCGGCTTGGTTCCAACCTTAAAACTCGTTATATACGGATTTTTCTAAATGTCTATGGAGAAAATGAATGGGGAACTCTCTTCCGGGACTGGAAACGTCACGGAAAGTCCCGTGACTGTTGAGCTCTATTGTCACCTAACCATCCAGACGCTACCACTTTGTTTAGAGCAATGTAACAGACAGCCAATCAGAAGCCTGTTTGCTACAGAGCCAATGTTTTATTTATTCCAACGGTTCATGGTCAGAGAGAGAGAGAGAGAGAGAGAGTGTACGGTGGCCAGGAGGGACAAAGTTCGAGAAGTGGCAAATCGAATAATCTGCAAAAAGCTTTAAGGAATCTGTCTCTCGTTCAGTGTCAGGAACCAGTTACCGTCAGGCTCTTTGCTCGCCGTGGCAGCACGCATGATGCTGGAGAGCACCAGCTGTCCATCAAACCCGTGCAGGGCGGCCGAGAACCAATCAGCTTGCAGGTATATGGGGCTGAGGGCGGAGTCGGTGAGCGCAGCAGCCCACTGGAGGGTGGAGGGCTGAGGCAGGAAGGGGTTAAGCTCGCACTGCGGCTTCTGGACGGATCCTCTGGGCGGGTGGAGAGAGGCGTGGCAGAGGGTGGCGGCCGGGTCTGAGGGGGAGGGCAGGAAGGTGAATATGTATGATTATGTGCAGAATGTTCATGCATCATCAATGACTTTGCTTCAAGGACCCAACACGGTCTAGTCTGAGACACGGATCAAGGTTCATTACTGTTACAACACTGAGGATTTTTATAATGAGAACTAGCAGCTTTACACAAGCTCACAGACAACTATTAAAAGGGGATGTTTGAATGTGTGAACACTTTTCAACTATGTTGTTCAATTTCTATTCTTGCACAAAATATATCAATGCAAGCACTTTCAATGACAGATGTACATTTATGTTTATTTTCAAAAACATTCAAGGCCTTGATTTTTTTTCTCTCAAATTCACAAACTCACGGAGTTCAAGGACCCCTGGGAACCCTGTTGCTTACATGGAAATGAAAATGTGTTCATTTGATTGATTGATTGATTGATTGATTGATTGATTGATTATTTTTTATTTTTTTCAAGTCATTTTTAAACTAACCGGTGATATAGTAGACTCTGTCAGGGTTGATGTCAGATGAAAACGTGTTCAAGTCATTCAAACTAACCGGTGATATAGTAGACTCTGTCAGGGTTGATGTCAGTGATGTCAGAGACTAACCGGTGATATAGTAGACTTTGTCAGGGTTGATCTCAGAGGGAGGTTGCTGTCCTGCGCTGTCTGCCTGGGTCCTGATGTGGAGCAGGGACTTCTCCTGGCTCGTGCCTGAGGTCAGACCTCCTCGACCCTCCTGGACGAACCAGCACTCCAAGACCGGGCAGCTGCTGCCTATGGCAACTTTAGCACAGAGAGAGAGAGGGGGAAAGAGGAGGTATACAGTGTTGTATGCAGATCAACCGAACCCACTGAGATGTAAGAACAGATTTATAAAAATAAATAAATAACACAATATACTGATATGTACTTACAGAGTATCTGTGGTATTCAATAGTGAGTGTATACTGCTTTCTTGAATTATACTGTATGGTATTTTTAATCACCTATATTCACTACAATATTGCTATAATATTCGTATCGTGAATCAGTTTTGCTGTGATGTTTGTGTGGTATCCATCCATCTAAAATTCATAACAGATGTATGCGCCAGTTATTTCAAAATAACAACTTAAAAAGACTAGGGTGGGGAGCTTGACGAAGGTTCTACCATTTTTGATAATATATTGACATAGGAAAAAAACTGCACTAACAATTTTTAAGACCTACCAATTCAAGATTCAAGATCATTTTAATAGCCATAGTGAGTAAACATGTTACAAACAAGGAATGTCTTTGTGCAGTATGCAGCGCAGCGATCACAGCAACAGCAAAATATGGAGCAGACAGAAAGACAATCTTCAAATTATAAATTGCAAAGTCCACATGTAATAAGTAAAATGTGTAAAATGTAAAATTCTGTCCCCATTGTGATCTCAACACATAGCTGATAAGCTATGTAGCATACTGTGAGCAGGAGGAAAACTCATTTCAGAACTTAGAAAAGGATGCTGCTCTGTTGAATGTGATATTATTTTCAGCCACCAGAGGGCACTACTGCTCCATAAAATGAAGGTAGGCAGGAACAGGCGCTTGAAAACCACAAATGTGTTTCACCTTTTAGTCAACTATTTCCATTTGCCATAAACACAGCGGAGAAATGTTAAGGGGAAAAATGTATTTGAAAGGCTAAATTACAAAGTATGACTGCCGAGAGTCTTCCAGAAGCCTCGATACGTGCAGTGTCTGACTTGTCTCTCTCTTCCGCTTCAGATACCGTCACGCCAAATTCTGTTAAAAAAACACTGCAATTTAAATGTGACCTGCCTCACATCTAAAAGCACGTCATTGGTAACGTTTCGACCTTTAACGAACCGTTATGGGTCCTGTGATGAATTCGGCATGAGACACAAAGCATCACTCATTTCAATAAAATGTTAACCTTTACACAACTGGTAGCGCTACGCACTTACGCGAACCATAAAAATGCCCGTTTATCAGGTAGATTTGTCTATCAGTATCACCATACAAGAGCGCTGCACACAGGGACAGACCATTAAAACGCAGGCACATACCTTGGGCTTGGATGAAGCAGCAAAACGCGACGAGGGACAGATTGTAAACTGTAGAAAACTTGGCCATATTGTCTGTCAGCGTCTGTGCGGTCCCTCTGCAGGCAGACTACAGACTGTTATTGCATGGAACTGTTAATCTGTGGATTTCCCCCGCAACTCACAAACTCCTTTTACTTTCATTTTCACTAGTGCGTAAATTCTGAACACGACAAGCAGTAAAACTTCCTGTCAGAATTTCAAAATAAAACGCTGTGGATTAACGCTACTTATTTCCTATTTTGCAACTTTTATGTGGTGGCAACTGGGAAGTGAAAACAGTTTTTGCTTCTTTCCATACCAAAACACACACACACACACACACACACACACACACACACACACACACACACACACACACACACACACACACACACACACACACACACACACACACACACACACACACACACACACACACACACAGGCACTGCCATTTTGGCCTCTATGCAGATTGCAGAATTAGACTTGAACTTGAAAGGATGTACTCCTTTGGAATAGTCAATTGACTTTACATTGAAAACTTCTCTGCCTCCACAGGTAGAGGGCGTCCTCATACAGGGAATAATCCAAATACGTGTTCCATTAGTAGTTGTCCCTTCTTTGTGTCCTTGCTTCTTTCCCCTGTAAAAATGTATGACAATTGCTCGAGTGACACTGATGACATCACAACTGCCTGATAGGCCCCTGTAGGTCAGCAGTTGGACGAATCCATCTCTTGCAAGGGATGTCATGTCACTGGCGAGTGATGTCCCTTAACTGGAAGTAGTGAGGGTAGTACTGGAAGTAGTTGCTCGAGTGACATCACAACTGCCTGATGACATCACAATCGAGCCATTGTGATCTTATCTTAGTCACTATTTGTGACGGAAGTGATGTCAGTCGGGCAGTAGAGTGTGTGTGTGTGTGTGTGTGTGTGTGTGTGTGTGTGTGTGTGTGTGTGTGTGTGTGTGTGTGTGTGTGTGTGTGTGTGTGTGTGTGTGTGTGTGTGTGTGTGTGTGTGTGTGTGTGTGTGTGTGAGAGAGAGAGAGTGAGAGTGTGACAGTGTGTGAGTGAGTTTAATGCATTTGCAGTTGCTCAACTCTGATGTCACCCGAGATTTGGGTCTCGATTTGGGCAACAAGGACGAGGGTGCTCACTCAACTCAACTTTAGCTAAACAATTTGCAGTGGTGCAGCCTTATCTTTGGGTTAAACTGAATATAGTCATGTAAAAAGTCTCCTATAGAAAGTCATATCAGTCCTGACACTGCTGAATACACTGACCTGTTTAACACAGCTACATGGAGGCAGGAGTCACAGATTAGAGGAGACAAACCAGCAGAGTTCTTCAGGTGACTCAATGTGTACAAAACAGGCTGTTGGCAACAGCCCTCCAGTTAATAATCCTTTCTCCCTGAAGTCAAGCAGTAGAAGTTAAGTGACAATATGCAAATACTACTGGACCATTTTTGAGGCGAATGAATGCAAGGCTATAGTCTTACATGGGACTGTTTAAAAAAAGTTTAAAAAAGGAGGGCAGAAATTAGCTAGCCTAATAGGCTACCCACTTCTGTTGGCACCACTACACCACTGATGATGCTTCTGACTCTGACTCTCTAAGTCCTTCTACAATAAGGATTCCAATGTTGATATTCTATAATTTTCTGGTCATAGCAGTTCACCTTTGTTTTTCTGGGAAAAGTCTATGCAAATGCATGCAATCTGTTCACCAAATTGTTTTACTTCATAGGGAGCCGTTTTAGACCAAAACCCATTAAGTTTGATTGTGTTTTCTAAAATATTATCCACTGACTGACAGCAGAAGAATGTGATGAAACAAGGTTAGTGAGAAACTACCCTGGCCTGAGTGAGATAAACACATGAACAGCCTCTGCCCTCTCTGCTTGCTCTCTTCCGGGTGTGTGTGCCAAACTGTGCTCTGTCAACACACACACACACACACACACACACACACACACACACACACACACACACACACACACACACACACACACACACACGCAAGCACACACACACACACACACACACACACACACACACACACACACACACACACACACACACACACACACACACACACACACACACACACACACACACACACTCACACACACACACACACACACACACACACACACACACACACACACACACACACACACACACACATACACACAGGGTGGTTGGATTACACCAAGCGAAGCCTGAATTGCCAGAC
>NW_028150952.1:0-2500 GCF_964638095.1 Poromitra crassiceps | reverse complement strand
GCACCTGCTGTGCAGAATGTCAAGATGTGTCCCCAAACATCTGAGGAACCTGACATTTGACATTCTAGTATCTATATACTTGACCTCTCACTGAAACACATCTTATGTACGCGCAGCAACAATGAAACATCCAAATACTTCGGAAAAAGGTTACAATATGATACACAGAAGAGGATTTTTTTTTACATTGTGATAGCTTAATCTGACAAATGGACAATGATACTAAGGATGCAGTATATTAAACACAATTGTCTCCAGATAGACAGGCTGCCTACAGACTGAGCAATATTTAGACAGTTTATTTGCATCAGTCTTTTGCAATCCTTACAATTGCAGTCCATGGAGTATAAGCTTGTGAATGTGCCCCAGACTCCCAAATACTGGCACAATAATCTGGTACGGTCATAATACGTTCAACAAAGGGCTGATACTGTATTTCATATTTGGATATTTGGACTTTGGTTGTGAAACAAGTGTCCATATGCCAGGTCAAATAAGCAGTATTTTGTTTTCTAGTCTGTTCTCCTGTTTTTGTTCATGAAATGAAATGAAGCACTGAGATTTGGGGCTACCATAAAACAAATGTATTATGATTACTATTATACTTGTATTATTCCATCATGTCAAGACAGGAGATACTACTGATTTATAGTTTGGATTAATGTTCCAGTTTCAATAAAACTTCCAATATTTACACCTTGTATTTCTATGTTTTAGAGGCTTGTAATTTAGATCAACTTTATTTCATTGGGTTCCCCACATTCTGACTATTTGGTAATGTAGTTCAGCCACCTGGTATTTCCCTCTCCAAATATGATGATCATCAGAGTGAGCATTCTTAACTTATAGGCCACAGTACCCATCTGACCTCAAACACTATACCGTCCCAACTCCAACATCCCCTTCATCTCCAAAACTCTTGAGAGGGTGGTTGCCGCCCAAATCCAGTCCCACCTCGACTCAAACATCCTCCACGAACCATTTCAATATGGTTTCCGCCCTAATCACAGCACTGAAACAGCCCTGTTAAAAATAAATAATGACCTCCTCCGTGCAGCTGACTCTGGACTCCTCACCATCCTCATCCTCCTTGACCTCTCCACTGCTACTTGTGGAGCACCTGGCGAACATTGGAATCACTGGTGTTGCACTTTCCTGGTTTGCATCCTACCTCCCGACATACGACAGTTAGTCCAACTAGGGAACCACTCGTCCGGGTGTTCTGCCATTTGACCCAGGGGTCAGTATTGGGTCCACTCCTATTCATCACCTACCTCCTTCCCCTGGGTAAAATCCTCCGACACTATGGTGTCCAGTTTCACTGCTACGCCGATGATACCCAGGTCTATATCTCCACCAAACCCACTGCCGCTCTTCCTCCCACCTCCCTCACTGCCTGCCTCCAGGACATCAGGAGCTGGATGAGCAGTAACTTCCTGAAGTTAAATGCCAGTAAAACCGAGGCCCTCCTCATCGGCTCCAAAAACATCCTCTCCAAAGCTCAAAACACCACTGCCCCAAACATCATCATTGACAGCTTCCCTGTTCCCTTCTCTACCCAAGTCAAGAGCCTCAGCGTCATTCTGGACAGCACCCTTTCCTTTGCACCCCACATAAAAACATCACCCGGTCTGCTTTCTTCCACATCCGCAACATCTCCAGACTCCGCCCATCCCTGTCCCAACACAGCACCAAAGTCCTCATCCATACATTTGTTACATCCCAGATTGATTACTGCAACTCTCTTCTCTCTGGCCTACCCACCAAATTGCTCAACAGACTCCAAATGCCTGGATCATCACCCGCAGTAAATCATCTGACCACCTCACCCCTGTCCTCATTCAACTCCACTGGCTTCCCATCCACTACCGGATTGACTTCAAAAACCTTCTGCTCACTTACAAAGCCCTACACAACCTAGCACCCACCCATCTCTCTAACCTCCTCCAGGAATACACCCCTTCCCGCTCCCTACGCTCTTCCTCAGCTGGCCTCCTGACTGTCCCGCCTCCCTCGCCTCAGTACCATGGGTGCTAGGGCCTTCAGCTGCTCTGCACCCAGACTCTGGAACTCGTTCCAACATCCAACAGTCTGACTCCATCACCACATTCAAATCCCACCTCAAAACCCACCTGTTCAAATTGGCCTACTACCTTTAATCATATACAGTACTCAATCTGTTATTCGCCTGCCGTGTGTATCTCCTGTCTTTTCTTATATCTACGCTCGTCGTATTTTAATGATGCTGGTATTTGCAATGCTTGTTTTTATGTATGATATTTTAGAATGTCATGTCTCTTTTATGCACTTGACCTTGGGTGTTTTGAAAGGTGTCACCAAATAAAATGTATTATTATTATGTTTACAGGACTATAATTCATTATCTTTTTAGGTAAATCATTTTCGGACTATTTGGTGATGTAGGGCAGCCACCTGGTTCATACCTCAGCAAATCTGACGAGGAAAAGAGTGAGCATTCCCAAGTTATAGGCTTTTATGC
>NW_028150953.1:0-30816 GCF_964638095.1 Poromitra crassiceps | reverse complement strand
CTGAAGCTGGAACTGTGGCAGACTGACAGAGGCTGGATGGAGGCGGTGGCTGCAGCGGAAAAAGGTCAAGCATGAAAGGTCACCAAAACAAAATTGGTAGGGAGCACCCCGGAACCAAAGCAGACAAGTTATGAGACTTAACATTGGGTACCTTGAAGGACAATGACACTATCAAACTGGAGACAGCAGGCAGAGGCTGAAGCTGGAACTGTGGCAGACTGACAGAGGCTGGATGGAGGCGGTGGCTGCAGCGGAAAAAGGTCAAGCATGAAAGGTCACCAAAACAAAATTGGTAGGGAGCACCCCAGAACCAAAGCAGACAAGTTATGAGACTTAACATTGGGTACCTTGAAGGACAATGACACTATCAAACTGGAGACGGCAGGCAGAGGCTGAAGCTGGAACTGTGGCAGACTGACAGAGGCTGGATGGAGGCGGTGGCTGCAGCGGAAAAAGGTCAAGCATGAAAGGTCACCAAAACAAAATTGGTAGGGAGCACCCCGGAACCAAAGCAGACAAGTTATGAGACTTAACATTGGGTACCTTGAAGGACAATGACACTATCAAACTGGAGACAGCAGGCAGAGGCTGAAGCTGGAACTGTGGCAGACTGACAGAGGCTGGATGGAGGCGGTGGCTGCAGCGGAAAAAGGTCAAGCATGAAAGGTCACCAAAACAAAATTGGTAGGGAGCACCCCAGAACCAAAGCAGACAAGTTATGAGACTTAACATTGGGTACCTTGAAGGACAATGACACTATCAAACTGGAGACGGCAGGCAGAGGCTGAAGCTGGAACTGTGGCAGACTGACAGAGGCTGGATGGAGGCGGTGGCTGCAGCGAAAAAAGGTCAAGCATGAAAGGTCACCAAAACAAAATTGGTAGGGAGCACCCCAGAACCAAAGCAGACAAGTTATGAGACTTAACATTGGGTACCTTGAAGGACAATGACACTATCAAACTGGAGACGGCAGGCAGAGGCTGAAGCTGGAACTGTGGCAGACTGACAGAGGCTGGATGGAGGCGGTGGCTGCAGCGAAAAAAGGTCAAGCATGAAAGGTCACCAAAACAAAATTGGTAGGGAGCACCCCAGAACCAAAGCAGACAAGTTATGAGACTTAACATTGGGTACCTTGAAGGACAATGACACTATCAAACTGGAGACGGCAGGCAGAGGCTGAAGCTGGAACTGTGGCAGACTGACAGAGGCTGGATGGAGGCGGTGGCTGCAGCGGAAAAAGGTCAAGCATGAAAGGTCACCAAAACAAAATTGGTAGGGAGCACCCCAGAACCAAAGCAGACAAGTTATGAGACTTAACATTGGGTACCTTGAAGGACAATGACACTATCAAACTGGAGACGGCAGGCAGAGGCTGAAGCTGGAACTGTGGCAGACTGACAGAGGCTGGATGGAGGCGGTGGCTGCAGCGGAAAAAGGTCAAGCATGAAAGGTCACCAAAACAAAATTGGTAGGGAGCACCCCGGAACCAAAGCAGACAAGTTATGAGACTTAACATTGGGTACCTTGAAGGACAATGACACTATCAAACTGGAGACAGCAGGCAGAGGCTGAAGCTGGAACTGTGGCAGACTGACAGAGGCTGGATGGAGGCGGTGGCTGCAGCGGAAAAAGGTCAAGCATGAAAGGTCACCAAAACAAAATTGGTAGGGAGCACCCCAGAACCAAAGCAGACAAGTTATGAGACTTAACATTGGGTACCTTGAAGGACAATGACACTATCAAACTGGAGACGGCAGGCAGAGGCTGAAGCTGGAACTGTGGCAGACTGACAGAGGCTGGATGGAGGCGGTGGCTGCAGCGAAAAAAGGTCAAGCATGAAAGGTCACCAAAACAAAATTGGTAGGGAGCACCCCAGAACCAAAGCAGACAAGTTATGAGACTTAACATTGGGTACCTTGAAGGACAATGACACTATCAAACTGGAGACGGCAGGCAGAGGCTGAAGCTGGAACTGTGGCAGACTGACAGAGGCTGGATGGAGGCGGTGGCTGCAGCGAAAAAAGGTCAAGCATGAAAGGTCACCAAAACAAAATTGGTAGGGAGCACCCCAGAACCAAAGCAGACAAGTTATGAGACTTAACATTGGGTACCTTGAAGGACAATGACACTATCAAACTGGAGACGGCAGGCAGAGGCTGAAGCTGGAACTGTGGCAGACTGACAGAGGCTGGATGGAGGCGGTGGCTGCAGCGAAAAAAGGTCAAGCATGAAAGGTCACCAAAACGAAATTGGTAGGGAGCACCCCAGAACCAAAGCAGACAAGTTATGAGACTTAACATTGGGTACCTTGAAGGACAATGACACTATCAAACTGGAGACGGCAGGCAGAGGCTGAAGCTGGAACTGTGGCAGACTGACAGAGGCTGGATGGAGGCGGTGGCTGCAGCGAAAAAAGGTCAAGCATGAAAGGTCACCAAAACAAAATTGGTAGGGAGCACCCCAGAACCAAAGCAGACAAGTTATGAGACTTAACATTGGGTACCTTGAAGGACAATGACACTATCAAACTGGAGACGGCAGGCAGAGGCTGAAGCTGGAACTGTGGCAGACTGACAGAGGCTGGATGGAGGCGGTGGCTGCAGCGAAAAAAGGTCAAGCATGAAAGGTCACCAAAACAAAATTGGTAGGGAGCACCCCGGAACCAAAGCAGACAAGTTATGAGACTTAACATTGGGTACCTTGAAGGACAATGACACTATCAAACTGGAGACGGCAGGCAGAGGCCGAAGCTGGAACTGTGGCAGACTGACAGAGGCTGGATGGAGGCGGTGGCTGCAGCGGAAAAAGGTCAAGCATGAAAGGTCACCAAAACAAAATTGGTAGGGAGCACCCCAGAACCAAAGCAGACAAGTTATGAGACTTAACATTGGGTACCTTGAAGGACAATGACACTATCAAACTGGAGACGGCAGGCAGAGGCCGAAGCTGGAACTGTGGCAGACTGACAGAGGCTGTGTGTATATATGTGTATATATATATACATACATATATATACACACACAGGCACTGCTTCCTGGACTAGCTCTTATCCCCTGCCTGTCTGCTCCAACTGTTTTTGTTTTATTAGCTCTGTCTGTCTGCTATGTTTTTAACTGTGTTTTAACTTGTTTTCATTTGTTGTAAGCAGTGG
Source organism: Poromitra crassiceps (assembly GCF_964638095.1). Classification (NCBI taxonomy): domain Eukaryota; kingdom Metazoa; phylum Chordata; class Actinopteri; order Beryciformes; family Melamphaidae; genus Poromitra; species Poromitra crassiceps. The sequence goes on along the minus strand of NW_028150953.1, from coordinate 27,665 downwards.
CGTGCCGTCCATTAGGCGAACTAGGCAAATGCTAGGGGCGCTTGAGCCGTTAGGGGCCCAGAGAGGGTAAAAAAAAAAAAAAAAAAAAAAATTACAAATACGTTTGTATGATAATAGGCCTACTATTATTTTACAATAGTAGACAAAAAATAAGCAGCACAACGTCTTAAGTCTTTAAATAATAGTGAAATCATTTTCTAATTCTGCCTTTCTGGCTGCCTGGGCTGCAGCACTTTCACCATGGTCCCTAATCCATACCACCCCACCCCCTGCGCGGCCGCGCCCCCTTCTACCTGCTCAGAGCTTTTTCCCAGAGTGGGGGAAGGGAGCTGGAAGGTGGGTGCTGAGGGTGCTGCAGCACCCCCTGGTGGCAAGAAATGGGATTTTCGAAATTGTTGGATTTGGCTGTCTTGTGTTTATACCACCAACAAGATGCATTAAAAAACAGTTGGGCTTCCCAGCTCTAATCTTATTTCATACGCTCTCTCTTCAAAAGTGTTTGATTTTCATCATAATCTGGTTTTCCATAATAATAATAATAAGTTCAGTGTTTATGCCTGTGTTGCTGTCTGTTGTAGTGTAAAACGACTAAAGGGAGAGCAGGTGCTTACATAAAAGTGAGTGAGAAAAGGAGAAGATACTGAATAATGACATCACAACAGTATAATCCTAATGTTAATTTAAAATTTAATATTCTTCTAAATATGGATGAAAGTCCAAAAAACGTCACCTCACAACACTGAGAGTTCCTTCCTTACAGCACCCCCTACCTAACAGTACTTCCAGCGCCACTGGGGAAGGGCCATTCTGAGCCTGCACTGCAGTGGTGGATTAGCTGCGATATAATTTTTATTATATTTTCTTTGGGGGAGGGGGGGGGGGGGGGCACCAGCAAAAATCTTGCCTAGGGCACCAACTTGGTCAGGCACGCCACTGGTTGTAAGTAACTTTGTATTTATTTTATCCCCTACCCCCATCCCTCAAAAGGCTGTGCCTTCTGCCACGTCGCTGTTGTAAATAAGAATTTGTTCTTACTTCTTAATTACTTACCTGGTTAAAGGTTAAATAAAATAAAAAATAAAATAGCAACATGCACAATTAAGATAACAGCTCGAGGCTATTTCAGGAAATTATCTTACCAAGGATGATCACAGGAGTTACCTAGCTGGGAAGGAATCAAAGGGATGATTATTCATGATGAGCATCACACTACCAGTCCAGTATTATTAGATTTCCCTAAAGTAAAGTACAATTAAATGAAAACGCATGTTTGAAACCCTATAATAATTAGAGATTCACTTCAGTTATGTTTATAACCCCTATCACACAAGCATGTCTCAAAAGGCTCAACTGTTGCGTCACTGATACTACAACATGCAGGGCTCTTGTGCCTCACGTGCGCCATGCTGTGTCAATCTCTCCCCCCTCATCAGGCACGCACACACACACGCACACACACACACACACAGAGAAAGATGGAACTACAAAAACACAACGCTTTTAATTCATGTTGAGTGCTTTCCACGTGTTCAGAATCATTTTATTTTGAAAATCCGACTGGAAGGCGTATTGTTTTTATCGCTAGTCTAACATGACTGTTTGAAGCCAGTCAACCATCAACCACCAGTCAAAGCCGATGGCTTTGGATTTGGAGATCAAGCTAGCATCAGTGCTGCTGATGGCAGCTGCCTGCGACAGTGTTTTGGTATCAACCTTGTTAATCTCGCTATATTCTTCATCACAGCGGGGCATTACCCACTGTGTGGTTCATTACCCATTTTACTGATGTCCTCACTAATCACACGGCTAGCTGTTTACATGGCTAGCTAGTTATTAGCATAGCTCGCTGTTAGCGATCATGGGTGTTCTCTCTCTCCCTCTAAGATGTAGCTTGCTCGTAACATTACTTATTTGCGGGAGTGTGCATGGGATAAAGTCTCCCGCTAGTGTTGATGCCCAGTGTGATGGCACATGGCAGAGAAACGTGTAGCTGCGTCGCGTGTAACGTTAGCAGGCATTGATTTTGAAAGCAGAAAAACACAAGTAGCCTAAATATTCACAACGATAACGTTAGCTTAGCAGCTGATTGAAGCTTGACTTGCTTGAACGTGGCCTAGCGAACTCAACATTAAACAAAAGCAAGTTAGCTCATGTTAGGCCCTGTGTCCACCTAGCTTCTTTTTCCGACGTTAAAAGCTGGGAGTGCGCTGGGGAACGCTGATCCCAGCGCACAATATACAAGGAAGCAGTCTGCAAGTAATGTTAGTTCAGCTTGATAGCTGACAGCTAGCAAGCTAACAACACAGGTAGGCTACGCTATTAAAAGCAGTAAGCACAACACTCACGCTGCATGGGGGCTGACTTTACCGCTTAACGCTGCAACACTACGCTCTCCCCCCATTGGAAACAATTGAAAATAGACGCTGGAGCTGATGAAAAGAAGCTAGGTGGACACAGGGCCTTAGCCTGTAAGCCAGATGCTGTCTTAGTAATAGCCTCATATAACATAAGATAATGCAGCCGCTAACGCGCGAATTAACACAGCAGGTTGAAATCGTGTACAAAAACGACACATGTTTTTGATTAATATGCTTTATCTATTCCTTATTTAAACAGAACTGAACAAAAGAGAACACTAGGCTAATTCCTTACCTCTACTGCTGTAGCCTTGTCTTCCAAGCGGGAGCAGAGAATACTTCTTTCCAAATCCGCGGGATTTGACAAAATGGAATCTCCCTACATGCAACGCGGCGTACAACCAATCACTGCTGTAGCGTCGTGCATGACGTCATGACGTCATGGCCATGGTGACGATTGGGTGATTGTTAACACAAGATAAGTAACTTCTCAGCTGTGTCTGGTCTGGTGTTGTATATATAGCGACTAGCTTGCCAACGCTAACATTCTGAGATCACTATCAATGTCATTTACTGTGACATAAGCTAAAATTGTATATTTATGTTGTGATGTTTACAGAAGCTAGCTAGCTATATGAAGTCACTTTGGCAAGATGTTACTCAGTGTGGTTCTCAAAGTGGGGTCTGGGGACCCCCAGGGGGGTTCCAAGGGGTCCGCAGCAAGTATATTTTTTTTTTTCAGTAATTCCATCCATATAACACAATGACAGAATGTATGGCTATTTTGGTCATGGGTTTCATACAGTTTCTCTAATAAAACATATAATCCCAGGGCCCCGGGGACAAAATCTTATCAAATGGGGGACTGTGGTCTAATTTATGTCCGGGTGCTTGACATGACGGTTTGAGAACCAAGTAAGTCATTAAGTTGTAAGTCATCTGCTCATGCTGGTTGTATCATGAAATGGTAGTAGTGTAACTAGCCTGTCTGTTTGTCTGTCTGTCTGTCTCACTGTCTGTTTCGTGAGGCGGACATTTTCACAGTGTATGGCAAAGCTGTCCCTGGGGTTTCAGTGGTCCTCCAGTGTGATGGCACCAGGCTCTGGCAAACTGCGCTACGTTCTCATCGCCTCCATCGTCAGGGCGCTGCCGATGGACATCATCTGCATTTGGTGGTGCTCTGCATTACCAGGTGAGTTACACACACACAGATCCTAACAAGCCTGGATGTAGTGTTTTGTGGGTTGTTGTTTTGGGCTATGGAGCCTGGAGCCTAAGGCGAAGCAACTGAAAGGTCACGTTGAATACTACTGGCACAGTCACCTCCCTTCCTAAATTTAGACAGAGGTATATTTACATCTGTCATTGTAGAAAAGTTACCCAAGGACTCAATCTCCCACAATCCTCCACACCTCCTACTGAACGGTACCCTGCCTTCACCTCACTCACCTCAATAGACCCTTTTCACGGGGGGCATTTTGTGTCGAAAAGGCAGAATAAACACAGGTGCAAGTGTCACGGGTGTGTGCGTGACTGTGAATAAGAGCGGATTCTACTGGGGAGTGGTGCTGGCCCAAACAGCATACACAGACAAGAATGGAACATTGGAACAAATGGGTTTTATTACTAAAATATAAAAAGAGAAAAATGTGCCTATTTAAAAGAGTCCAGTCTCCGTGGGACAACGTCCAGCCTCTGTTAATCCCGAGCAACTGTGTTGTCTCCCTCTCGTCCGGTTCCCCGTCCTCTCCTGACGTCTCCAGCTGACGATGAGGGTATAAAGCAGAGCAGGGCTTAATGCTTAATTCCCCAGATAAATGACAGTTCAGAAATGGTAGGATAACTCACTAGGACTGGTATTTTGGATGAGCCAAGTTAAATAGTGGATAAATGCACTGCAACCCAATTCACTGCAAAACAAATGCAATACGTCTATTGCATGTAAATCACTCGAACGTAATGTGCACGACACGCCTTAAGGGCTCCTCCTCGTTCCGTGTCGTAGTAAGCTATAGTAGTTCCACTGAGCGTTCTTGTTACTGTCAATGTCTGGGGTTAGGCTTGCGGGCAGACCCGCGTCGTCTGTGCACGGAGCTGGTCACAATCAAAGATAAAACAATAAAAATGGAACGGGACTTAACTGAAGGAGGGGGGAAGCGCACCTCCACCCCTCCGCTTTCCCACGGCGTGTCTCCCGCTGTCGCTCCTGTTCTCTCTCCCTCGCAGCTCGTGCGAGATAGGGTCGCAGCGTTCCTCCGGCTACTCCCACACTTCCAGGCTCAGGTCGGCTCGCGCTCAGGTCTCAGGTCGGCTCTGGCTCTCCCGCTGCCACAAGCTCTGGCTCCTCGTGTCTGTTCTCGCGTCCGTCCCAGGCACAGCTGACACACTGATTCTGCCGCACACTGACTCTGCCGCACACTGACTCTCTGTCTCTTGGTTCGTCTGGAGGAGGAATGGCAGCTGAAACACAAAGAGACTGAGGAGCCCTCACCCCACCTGCGGCTCACAGTTCATGGTGGAGCGACTTCCGGGGCCTTCACCCCCTCTCCCTCTCACCCGTGCATCAGCCACGGTGCGACCTCAGGTACGCGAGGGAGAGGAGGTAGCTTGGCCATCCCAGCCGAAGCCGCTCCCACCAATCTTACCTAAACCGCAGGCAGGGCTGAACACTGCTCCCCAGCTCCGCCATTCCTCCTCTCGACTCTGGCACGTCAGTCCTCCATGTCCAGCACGGCTCTCTCTCCGACTCTGTGTGTCGCACACCAGCTCTGCATCTCCTAATCAACAATCGGGGGTAATTGAGGGAACCACCCACAGAGCCCCGTCCGCTAATCACAGCCATTTTGCCCAGAATAATTTAGAAAGTCCCGCGAAATAGAGAAACTCCCCCTACAAACAGTGCCACCCCCAGGTTAACCATGGCACCCACCTTTCTGCCACACACCCATACATCACCCTGTGACACAAGCAAAACACTAATGAGGGTTTCCAAATTCCAATCATGGAAGTTGGAAACCCTCATTAGTGTTTTGCTTGCACCTGTGTTTACATTGCCTTTTCGACGCAAAATGGCACCCGTGAGGAGGGTCTATTACACAATTGCACACAATCCCGACTGATCACCTCCAAGGCATGCATGTGCAACTCTTGTGGTGTAATAGTAACACGTCCATCCTGGTGGAAGATTCAGGTTCAATTCCTGGTGCGAGTGTGTGACTTGTTGGTCAAATCAGTCTTTCATTCAAAGGACTTTTTATTGTGAGTTGGACACACACAGCCCTCATCCATCCACTCCACATCCTTATGGGGTCATCCCTATGTTCCTGGGGTCCTATGTTCCCCGGGTCCTATGTTCCCCGTTTTTGTGGGACCGGGGAACATAGAACCCTTTCTATGTTCCCTGGGAGAGGTTAGGTTTTGGGTTAGGGTCTGGGGGAGGTTAGGTTTAGGGTTAGTGAAAAACGGGGAATATAGAACCCGGGGAACATAGAACCCGGGGAACATAGACATGATCCCATCCTTATCCTTAAGCACTTAGAAATGATCAGAAAGTATGGTTGACTTTGCACATGTGTGGAATGCTTCCCTACTAACAGGTGTAGTGTTGGCGAACGCAGCCCCAGGCCTGACTCCTCTCACCAATCACCTAGGCTCTGAGTATATACGACATCCATGAGCATTGTTTTCCCTCTCACTGCTGCCATTTGCCCTGTTCAGGCTGACAAATTGGGTCCTAGAGTGCTACATTGTTTTGTTCAGATGGCTAACCCCCTGTGGGTGCTCCTGTCTGTTTTGCTGTTGTATGACTGTTTGTTCTCCCTCTTGCTCCTCGTGTGCCCTGATTGGAGGTATGTAGGCAGATACTTTGGGAAAGAAGCTATATTGTGGTCTTCAAATGTTTAACTTTTAGCTTCCTTGCTGGTGACCCCTGTCCATATCTTCATAGGCTACTCGTAGACTCATTACTAACAGTGGTGAGTAGGCCTTGAGTAAACACTTTGAAATAGACAGTATTTTGTATTCAGGTGGATGACTATAATGACAATAATGTCTCTTTTGTAGGTCTCCACCTACTGCTATAACTTGTCTAATTATTTGGTTTAATCTTGTTTGTCGTTCTTTTTCTGTCTTTGATTTAGTGGAGCTGAGTGCCAGTCATCTGCGAGGCAGGGAAGGCGGGGATGCTAGTAATTCCGGGTGAGGACCCTTCACTGTGGTTAAAGACACCGGGACACATGATTGGTTCACCTGTTTGCAGTATGAGTGTGTTTAGGTTGCTGTAACTTAATGTATGGTGAGTATTGATTGCACCCCTGGACACACCCTATAGTCTGGCCTCAGCCTACTCCAGTTTTCTATTCTTTGCATTACCAGTAGCCCAATGAAATTGTAAAACAATACATTATTAAAATAGTTTTGTAATAAAATTATGCTGTTACTACTTAAATCACATATTGTGTTTATTTACTGACTGTTACTTTTAGTTTTTCAGCTACTTTCTTCAACATTCTTATTTGATGCATGGTTTTCAGGATTTTTAAACGGGAGGCTCCTCGCTACCTCTCTGACTACTTTTGTAAAGTCAGTGAGGTACATGGCTACTCCACAAGAGGAAGCACCTCCAACATTGTTCCCCCCAAATTTAAAACTTTAAAGGGTAAATGTACCTTTTCTTACTCAGCAGCTATTTTATGGATCAAACTCCCTTAGAGTATAAAGACCCTTAATTCCAGGTTCTCTTTTAAGCTTGCCTTGAAAAAATGGCTGGTTGGCTCCCAAATGGGTTCCTAACCTTTTATTTTTTTTCTTTTGTCTCCTGTATGGTCGCAGTTTTTAAACCCTAGGTAGGTCTTTGATTTATTATATGAGCTGGTCTCTATCTTTTTATTTATTGATTGATGCATTTTTTGTTTGTTATGTAAATAACCATTCAGTCAATGACTAATCAGTCATTGAATGTATGGTTGTGTGTAAAATGTTTTCATTGTTTGTGTTGTTGTTGCCCGCGCACACACGCGCTCTTACCTGTATACATATTCACTCCACTTGTCCCACACAAATGACCACATGGAAACAAGCCCTTGGGCTTTATTGTGTTTTATTCCTTTTGATCAATATTTTTTGTTGTATTGTCTTGTACAATTCTGCTATTATTGTATCAATAAAGTTATCAATCAATCAATCAATCAAAATAAAATAATTTATTTTGAATCATGTCTCTGTCCCCTCAGTTGGTTTTCTATCTTGTTCATATATCAAGTTATTTCCCCCTCACTCCGCCACTATTTGGCGCAGTCGGCATGGATCACTGTTAAGGCAGAGACATGTAGTCATTTTTAGTTTGTATACCGGTTCATTCTATTACATGTAATTGTACTGTAATGGTTTGTGTGTGGCAAAACGGGAGTAGGTCCTGGACGGATCCCTCAACTGCCAACCAGTGCTCTCCTAATCTCTTCTGCTCTGTTTCCTCATGGAGGAGGACAAATCTGCTCGTATGGTGCCCATCTACAACATATTAAAAGGGCGGAGCGCTACTATGTTCAGAATACCTTTTTTATGATTATTAATATGACATAATAAAAAAAAATCTATTTTTTTTGTTTTTTTGGGTATATGTACGTGTAACCACTCTATTGAGTGTAGAATTTGACGAGAAATCCAACGAGACCACTCCCGCGTCGATCCGGGCACCGGAAGTGGTCGAAACGCGACTTCCGGTATGTGGGCGTGGTTTTGACTTCCGTTTTTTTGTGGGCGGAAAGAGGAGTGTGAGAGGAGTTCCCACAAGAAATTTCAGCCCCCTAGGACTTATAACCTAGGAGTTATAAGCAACCCTAATTTCAAGATTTTTAAACGATTGCGCCTCGATAGCTCCTCCCCCCTGGGGACCCCCGGTCCAATTTTCACAGGGTGTACTCCATAATAGGGGGGATACAAGCTCCAACCGAAATTGGAGCGCCAGGACCTCCAGGGGAGTTGATTGATTGCGAAGCTTTCAGACTGATGGAAGGTGTCAGGGTTGTACAGCCTGACAGCTTCCATCAGTCAGAAGCCCTCGCTATCAATCAACTCCCCTGGAGGTCCTGGCACTCCAATTTCGGTTGGAGCTTGTAGCCCCCCTATTATAGAGTACACCCTGTGAAAATTGGACCGGGGGTCCCCAGGGGGGAGGAGCTATCGAGGCGCAATCGTTTAAAAATCTTGAAATTAGGGTTGCTTATAACTCCTAGGTTATAAGTCCTAGGGGGCTGAAATTTCTTGTGGGAACTCCTCTTTAATTATGGATTCAGCTGGCAAAAAAACTGAAGTTTTAGCCAGATGTTCAAATATTGAACTGCATTTCTACATCCAAGAGGGGTCAGAATTTGACGTACAGATACTGAACCTGATTTGCACATTACGCAGATGTCTAAAAAAATATCCTAGCCAGACGTTCAAATATTGAACTAAATTTCCACATCCAAAAGGGGTCATAGTTTGACATCCAGATACTGAACCTGATTTGCACGTCGAGCAGATGTCTAAAAAAATATCCTAGCCAGACGTTCAAATATTGAACTAAATTTCCACATCCAAAAGGGGTCATAGTTTGACGTCCAGATACTGCACCTGATTTGCACGTGGAGCAGAGGTCGGAAAAATTACGTTCAAACATTGAACTATATTTAGACATCCAAGAAGAGTCGTAGTTTGACGTCCAGAGACTGAACCTGTTTTGCACGTGGAGCAGAGGTCCAAAATATGACGTACAAATATTAGACTACTTATTTAGGTCCAAGAGGGGTCGTACTTCGACATCCAGATAGTGAACCTGATCTGCACGTCGAGCATACGTCCAAAGAAATGACGTTCAAATATTAGACTTCATTCCTACATCCAACAGGGGTCATACTTTGACGTCCAGATACTGAACCTGATTTGCACATCAGTCGGACGTCCAAAGAAATGACGTTCAAATATTAGACTACATTTCCACATCCAAAAGGGGTCGTACTTTGACGTACATAAACTGTACCTGATTTGCACGTCGAACAGACATACAAATAAGGTCCTGCACCGACCGAAGCAATATAGACATGATATGCACGTCTGGTGGACGTCTCATGTTTGCTGGGTACTGACGAGCTAACGCACGCTGACAAAATACTGTGCTTTTTAACCCATTAACGTACACCATCACAGATCGCTCAACAAAAGCAGGTTACATGCATCGGTCCAAACATAAAAACATTGGTGTGAACATACTCAGTATCACGGCTTCTCTCTTCTGTGGTATTTCTGGCGATGAATCATGCCACCATGTCTTGTCCTCATGGTGAAGAATCTGAAAGAAAGAACTTCCGTATGAGTGCCCGCGTTCCGCCTTGTCTCGTACTGGATTGGATGTTGCCAAGCTATCACTCCGATCGACACTGGCCAATAGGGACGTGCGTTACTTCTTTCTGCTGTAGGTCCCGCCCTTAGTGTCACAGAAAAAGTTTTGCAAAACTCAGGTTTTGCAAACAAAACTTTTCGTTTCGCAAAAGAAAAGTTGAGCTTTGTAAGCAAAGGTAATGGTTTCGCAAACAAATGTTTTGGAGTTGAGAACAAAATGTTTGTGTTTGCATGCAACTTTTTTTAATTCACATTAATGAAAAATTAAAAAAAAAAATATATATATATTTTTAAATTTTTCTTTGATTTGATTGTTGATAGTTTTGTTTTCAAATCTATGTTTTTGCTTATGGATCTATTTTTTGATTACAAAGTGGATTTATTTTCTCACAGATACAGTCTTTGGTTACAGGATGTAAACTTTCAGTCACAGAATAAAGACTTTCAGTCACAGAATAAAGACACATATATCTCTCCATAGCCCCACAACAAAATAGATCATCTTACAATATAAAATGCATCTCTGAAAATCAATTTACAGCAGATCTTGGAAAGTTGTATTGTTTATTGTTTATTGTTTATTGTTTATTAGGATCCCCATTAGTTACAGCAAGGCTGCAGCTATTCTTCCTGGGGTCCGTCAACATTAAAAATAACAGTACAAAACATAACACAACAAAACAAGAAACGACAAGAAAATATTCTGCTAATCAAGCAGAGACTTACTAATAAATAAAATAAAATAAAAAACAAATCAAAACAAAACAAAAGACAAAAGCATAAACTAAATAGTAGCACTATGACATTTTAAAAACTGTCTAAGGTCAACGTCAGACACAAAAGTCTGAAAAGAAGTCCACAGTCCCTTTTTATGTAGCCAAATGATACATCTTAATAACAAGACTTCCACAACTGATCTCATTAGATACATACACATACACACACTTGTCATTTATACTGATTAGAGAGATGTTGTTTAGCTAATAGTTTAAAAGTTATTTTGCTGTTAGTGTGTGTGATGTGCCTGGGAAACAGATTCCACTCATACATACCTCTGTACACAGCAGTTCTTTTACCTGAATTTGACTTCACAGTTGGCAATGTAAAATATCCTCCAGCAGCATGTCTAGTACTGTATTCATGTTTATCAGCGCTGCAGCATAGCTCTTGATACAACACATGGGGAGTCTTTGTTATGGACACATTTCTAATAAATAATAACAATGAACAAAGTAATCTGTCACTAACCATTAACCATCCAAGATTCGAATGCATTTTAATAACACTTGTCATGAAATTACAACCAAGAACAATGCGCGCTGCTCTATTTTGTGTTTTTTGTCGCTTTGCAATCTTGTCTGCAGTTGCATTTGACCAAACCACCGGGCAGTAGTCAAGATTTGATATAATTAAGGCTTGAATTATTAGTCTAGTTGCTTTGGGAGTAAGGCATGCCCTATGTCGTCTTATGACAGAAATACCATTTCCCATTTTATTAACTATTTTATTTATATGCGTTTTCCATGTTAATTTTTCATCAATGACTACTCCCAGCAGCTTGGTCTCCTGCACCTGCTTGACACTGACCTTATTCATTTTAAGATGTAATTGTGGGTTGTTCCCGATGTTGAAATTTGAACCTAATATAATGGAGTTTGTTTTTGACACGTTCAGAACCTGTGATGTCTACAAGACATAAGTTATAATTTCATAGTGTTAATTTTCACTTTGCAATGTTTTTGTATTGAATTGTATATTTTTGTCGATAAAGTTAATTCAAAATGACGTCACTTCCTGTCAGCTCAGAAAATACTGATAAAGCCACATGCTAGGCAGTAGACAGGATCCATTCGCTTCCTCACTCAAGGACTGATGAATCAATGTCGTAAGTCATCATATTTCATTATTTACATGTTAAAGATCATATATTAAGCTTTATTTGATGAAAATGTGTTCAATAAGTTAAGATTAAAAAACGAATTTATAAGTATATATTTACAAGCTAGTTCATGCCTTTGCAACTGTAATTTCAGTACAAGGTAAAAATGACACAAGACACAAGGCATTTTCTTTTCTTCTGTGTTTATTATCCTGCAGTTTTCACTCCATGTCATTGTGAAGGAGTCACCAGTAAACCTTTCTTCAAGTACTACGACGACTCTTTTCCTCATTTTGAGTGGAGTTTAGCTTTGTGTTTAGTCTGCGGTTCTCACACCCTGATGAGAACACTAAAGTGAAAAGACAAGAAAGAGATCAGTATTTGCAAAGCATCAAAATGGCATCCAAAAGTGAAAAATCAAGAACCTCAAAGGTAAAATCACAAGCCTCTTCATCCAGCACCGCAGGACGTGCCTGGGCAAAGGCCGAAGCAGCTAAGATAAGAGCAGCGTACGCATCACAGCAACTACAACTGAAGCTAGAGTCAGCTAATAAGGATTTGGAGGCCAGCGCTAGAGACGCAGAAAAAGCAAAGAGAGATGCTGAAATACACTTTGAAAAAACAAGAATCGGTGCAGAACTAGAAGTGTTACAGCTACAATGTGAAGCAGAAGCAACAGCGGCTGAAGCGCAAGTTTTGGAAATGGCAGAGGCTTTGCATGTTGTAGACGAAACTGCAACAACAGAGACTGAAAATAAGATTGAACGCACCAGTGAATATGTTCGTTCACAAAATGCCATGAAACAAGCTGCTAACTCCCCACACTCACCTGTTGCGGGCCCATCCCATAGGGAACTGGAGGAGCGTTTCATGACACCCCCACATTCACCTGTTGTGGGCTTATCCTTTATGGAACCGGACAGGAGCGTCATAAGAACGCGGTCACCTGCGGAAGACATCATACGACCATCATTAGGTAACCCTAAAGCAGAATTTAAAGCAGCTGATGATGTATACTTACCATTACCAACAAAACACCAAACCAAGAAAGAAAATCAATGGCGAGAATTCAATCCCAGCGGAAATGGTCAACCATACTTACCTCAACTCGCGAATGAAAACATTCAACCATACACTCCTGAACGTATGAATGTTCACGCTCAGCCCTATATCCCGAAACAAGCTTCTCCAGTCATCCCAACATCTGTAGCAGAACCCTTGGCACAGTACTTAGCCAGACGAGATCTCACAAACTCAAGTCTGTACCAATTTGATGACAAACCCGAAAACTACCGCGTATGGTATGCGTCATTCACCAATACAATAAGTGATATTAATTTAAGTGCAGCCCAGCAACTTGACCTCATGACAAAGTGGCTTGGCAAGGAGTCATGTGAATATGTAAAGCGCATCCGCTCAGTGTATGTGGGCAATCCCACCGAGGCACTACACAAAGCATGGGAGCGTCTCCGTGAGTGTTATGCCGCCCCAGAGATTATGGAGAAGTCACTTTTTCAACGTCTGGAGAATTTCCCAAGGCTCACCAACAGAGACCATGTCAAGCTCCGTGAGCTAGGCGACTTGCTGACCGAGATCCTCGGTGCCAAAGAAGATGGCTACCTCACAGGTCTGGCATATTTGGACACCTCACGAGTAGGGGTGTCACGATACACTCAGTTCACGATACGATACGTATCACGATACTGGGTTCACGATAACGATACGATACGATACGATTTTAACAATATTTTTTTAAACTTGAATAATGACAATATATGACTGGAAAAGTAGTATTTTATTTGAAATGCACAAATACAAAACATGCTGTTGTGGGAAATTGTTATTACAATAACAACTAGAAAAAACATGAGATTGGAGATAATGCTTATCTTGAAATAGAATGAGTTACACCGTCACTTAGATTTACTTTGAACTAAAAGGTTTCTCAGCAGTATAAATTCTCATTATGCATCTTCAGTTTTTCTTCAAACTCAAACAACAAGACTTTTCTTAGTCTATTTTTTATGCATCTTCAGTTTTTCCTGTCAAGTAAACAGTTTTGCCAGAAACTCAATTGAATGGTTTCTCTCCTGTATAACTTCTCATGTGTCTCTTCAGAGACTTGTTCAACTGAACTACTTTCCACACATTGAACTTCAACAAACAAAGACGTTTCTTTGTCTACTTTTGAAAAAAAAAAAAAAAATTTTTTTTTTTTTTTTTTTTTTTTTCACGATATGAGATTTCATCTCAACGATACATATCGTGACGTTTTACTATCGCGAAATTTCGTGGGACGATATATTGTGACACCCCTACTCACGAGGCATCTCACCAATCACTGAGAAATTGACTTTCGGACTTCAAGAAAAATGGCTGTCCGCTGGCTCGAGATACAAAGAAGAGAACAATGGTCGCTTCCCACCCTTTGAATATTTCTGCAGATTTGTGTGCTACGAAGCGAAAAAACGAAACGATCCCAGCTTCATGCACCAAGGGAACGCTGCAACCTCTGCCAAACCTGAGAGACTTGCCTCAAATAAATTCAACAATGACAGAGCTTTCACTGTACACAAAACAGACATTTCTGCAATAAGAGCCAACAAACTAACAAAGGATGATCCAACCAAGACCTGCCCAGTGCACGACAAACCTCACTCACTCCAGGATTGTAGAGCATTCAGAAACAAACCAATCGAAGAGCGAAAGGCCTTACTCAAGGAGAAAGGAATATGCTTCAGATGCTGTGCGTCCACCTCACACCTTGCCAAGGATTGCAAGGCAGCTGTGAAGTGCCTAGAATGCGACCGCGCCTACCATGTCGCAGCCATGCATCCTGGCCAACCACTTCAATCTCCAAAGGCTTCACTGTCACAAGAGAACGGCAGGGAGGGAGAAGCCGATGCTCGCATATCCGTCGTTAGCTCAAGCTGCACAGAGGTTTGCCGCGAAGGCCAATGGGGCCGCTCCTGCGCAAAGATCTGCCTCACAAAGTTATATCCAAAGGATGCTAGGCACAAGGCTGTCAATGCCTACGTCATAATGGACGACCAGAGCAATCGCTCACTGGCCAAACCAGAGTTCTTCAACCTCTTTGGTGTAGAAGGAAAACCAGCACCGTATTGGCTGAGAACCTGTTCTGGTTTAGTAGAGACGTCAGGAAGACGTGCGGAAGGATTTCAAGTTGAATCTCTAGATAGCAAAGTGATAATTTCTCTTCCACCACTCATCGAGTGTAGCGAGATCCTAAATAATCGTTCGGAGATCCCAACACCAAGTGCCGTGCTACACCAACCTCATCTCCAGCATATAGCAAAACACCTCCCGGAACTAGATCCAAAGGCAGAAATTCTGCTGCTTCTTGGAAGAGATGTTTTGAGAGTGCACAAGATCAGACAGCAGGTTAATGGGCCGCACAACGCTCCGTTCGCACAACGCCTAGACCTTGGCTGGGTAGTTGTGGGGGAAGTGTGCCTAGGAAATGTTCATAAGCCAATAGTCAACAGCTTCAAGACCAACATACTGGAAGGTGGGCATCCTTCAATGTTTCAACCCTGCACAAGCTACATGCATGTCAAGGGAATGCAGGATAGCTTTAACCAAGCAGCCAAAGCTACAGAGGAGACACTAGGAAAAACAGTGTTCAACAGAACGGAACATGACAACAGACCTGCTCCATCGATAGAGGATACGATATTCCTGGACAAGATGGATGCTAATGTCTACAGAAACAATGAGAATACCTGGGTGGGTCCACTCCCCTTCCGGGAACCCCGACAGCGTCTGCCCAACAACAAAGAGCAGGCCATCAGCAGGCTCACATCTCTGCAGAGAGCTCTGAAACAAAAACCAGAGCAATGGCGTTACGTTCACTCCGAGGAAAACCCTGCCGAACATGCTTCGAGGTCGTTACCTGCATCTCGCCTGGCGCAGACCACTTGGTTCTCGGGACCATCCTTCCTGAGATCTCCGCCCGTGGAAGAAGCACAAACAGGTGAAACATTCAACCTAATAGAACCGGAAAATGACATTGAAATCAGACCAGAGGTAAAGTCCTACAATACTTACCTGAACGAGGAGATACTCACCCCAGATCGCTTCCAGCGCTTTTCCAGTCTCCGCTCACTCCTCAGAGGCGTCGCCTTCCTCATCCACATCGCCAGATCCTGCAAAAAGATGAACAAAAGCAGCGAGTGCAAAGGGTGGCACAGGTGTAAACATCCTCGTACCCCAGAGGAACTGGACCAAGCCATGCATGTTGTCCTTCAAGCGTCACAAAGGTCAGCCTTCGCAAAGGAACTTGCAGCTCTCCAAGCACAAAAACCAATTCCCAAAAACAGCTGTATCCAACAGCTCAGCCCGATCATCGAGAACAACTTGATCCATGTCGGAGGCCGGCTACGGAACTCAAACCTGGAGACTGGGGAAAAGCATCCCATAATTTTGCCTAAAGACACTCATGTATCCCTACTGCTGACACGCCACCATCATGAACAAGTGAAGCACCAGGGTCGTCACATTACAGAGGGACATGTAAGGGCAGCAGGATTGTGGGTCTTGGGTGGCAAGAGACTCATAAACTCAGTACTCTACAACTATGTAACATGCAGGAAGCTCAGAGGGAAGGTCCTCTCTACATTAATGGCGGAAGTGACTGCCATTATGAACGCGCGACCACTGGTACCAGTATCCACAGATCCGGACAACCCCCTGGTACTCTCTCCATCGATGCTCCTCGCACAAAAGGCCGGAGTTCCACCACGCCTTGGTGACTTCTCGGAGAAGGATTTGTATACGAAACAGTGGAGACAAGTCCAAGCTCTCGCAAATCAGTTCTGGACACGTTGGCGACTAGAGTACTTACCTTCATTACAACGCAGACAGAAATGGACAACGCTTCGAAGAGACCTACAAGTCGGGGATGTGGTCCTTCTCAGAGACAAGCAGGTCATACGGAACTCTTGGCCTATGGCTAGGATCACTGCTACATTCCCTGGGAAAGATGGACACGTCAGAAAAGTTGAGATTAAAACAACCGACCAAGATACTGTAAAGACATTTCTCAGACCAATTGCGGAAGTTGTCTTACTTCTCCCAGTAGACAAGTAAAAGCCTGATTTGAACTTGCATATTAGGTTTAATGACCTCACAGAGGTCAGGCGGGGAGTGTGATGTCTACAAGACATAAGTTATAATTTCATAGTGTTAATTTTCACTTTGCAATGTTTTTGTATTGAATTGTATATTTTTGTCGATAAAGTTAATTCAAAATGACGTCACTTCCTGTCAGCTCAGAAAATACTGATAAAGCCACATGCTAGGCAGTAGACAGGATCCATTCACTTCCTCACTCAAGGACTGATGAATCAATGTCGTAAGTCATCATATTTCATTATTTACATGTTAAAGATCATATATTAAGCTTTATTTGATGAAAATGTGTTCAATAAGTTAAGATTAAAAAACGAATTTATAAGTATATATTTACAAGCTAGTTCATGCCTTTGCAACTGTAATTTCAGTACAAGGTAAAAATGACACAAGACTCAAGGCATTTTCTTTTCTTCTGTGTTTATTATCCTGCAGTTTTCACTCCATGTCATTGTGAAGGAGTCACCAGTAAACCTTTCTTCAAGTACTACGACGACTCTTTTCCTCATTTTGAGTGGAGTTTAGCTTCGTGTTTAGTCTGCGGTTCTCACACCCTGATGAGAACACTAAAGAACCAATTTATTACAATTTACCCAGTCTTCAACTGCTCTTAACTCCTCCATTAAGACTATGTTTATCTCACTGGCTGTAAATGCAGAGGCATATATGGTGGAATCATCAGCATACATACCTACACTGGCTCTGTTCAAAATTTGTGGCAGATCATTTGTAAAAATAGTGAACAATAGTGGACCCAAGCAACTTCCCTGTGGCACCCCACATGTCACAGCTCGCACCGCAGAGAAAGAACCATTGTAAAAAACTGTTTGCATCCTGTCTGAAAGATAGCTTCTAATCCATGTCAAAGATGATAAATCAAACCCATAACATTCAAGTTTTTTCAGCAATATATTGTGGTCAATTATGTCAAAGGCTGCCGAGAAATCAATCATAACAGCACCAACCATTTTCTTCTTATCAATTTCTCTCATCCAGTCATCAGTCATCTGAGTTAGAGCTGTTGCAGTGGAATGCCCTTCTCTGTATGCATGCTGAAAGTCTGTTATTATTTTATTGCCTGAGCTCATAATTTGTTCATATATAATACTTTCCATACATTTACATAATACTGGCAGTATACTAATAGGACGACTATTAGCACCCGATAATGGCTCTTTCCTATTTTTAGGCAGTGGCAGTATTTTGGCTGTTTTCCATTTTTGTGGACATATACCACTGTTGAAGCTGGTGTTTATGATGTGGCAGATGGGAGGTGCAACTAGCTCTGCAACTGGTTTCAAAATTCTACTATCTAGATCGTCAATACCGGGTTGTTTGTTCTTACTAGTTCTTATGATGTTTTCAACTTTTTTTATACATACATTATCAAAACTAAATATACAATCTTTATTCTTCATAATACTATCTTTTATTAATAAACCATGTATAATAATCATTGTCAATAGAGGGCAAATTATTTTTTTAATTTTTCAATCTTATTTAAAAAATAGGTATTAAAATAGTTTGCTATATCATTTGGCTTTGTTAGAAATTTGCCGTCTACTTCCAGGAATGATGGTGTATCCAGAGTGTTTCTACCCAGTAGCTCATTTATAGTTTTCCATACTTTTTTGCTATCATTAGGGGTTCAAGCCCTGAAGGGGCTGAAACCCTATTGTTTTTCACCCGGTTTATTAGGGGTTCAAGCCCCGAAGGGGCTGAAACCCTATTGTTTTTGTGCTGGTTTATTATTATTCTTCTTCTTCTTTTTCATCTGCCCCAATGCAAATTCCCGTGAGTTGGTAAATGGTAGAGACCTGACATTTGGCCCAATGACAGATATTGTTGGCAGGTAGGTGCTCAAAAAAGATTTTTCGAATCGGCCTGAAGGTGGCGCTATAATCGACGGTTTTACGTTAAAGGCCATAACTTCCACGCCGTTGGTCCGATTTTCAAACCTTTTTCTTCCAGATGTTCAGGTGGACCTGCTCTACAAATTTGCCATAAGGACCCTCAATGTCCGCCTGGAAAGTTTTTGAGATATTTGGAAAAGTTTGGAAAACACATTTTTTGCATCTCCTCCTAGACCGTTGGACCGATTTCCACTAGAATCGACAGGAAGCATCTATGGAGCAAGCTCTACAATCCTGAATTTGGAATTTTTGAAATCTACTTTCGTTTCGGAGATATTGATCGTTAAAGTTGTGAGAGGGCGTGGCCTCACAGCTAAATTGTCATAACTTCATGACCGATTAAGGAATCTTCACGAAACTTGCTGGAGATCTTCGCAGACCATCCCAGACCATGCGTGTCAAATTTTGTGCAATTCGACCAAAAGGGGGCGCCATAAACGCCAGAAATGGGCGTGGCTTAACATAAAAAAGGCTGTAACTCCACACCTGTTTGTCCAATGATCGCGAAACTTGTCAGATATATCAAGGAGGATGTCCTAGTCAGAATCAGAAGCTTTGTCATCTGCGCAAGGCTTGAACCCCGCCCATCGCCGCTTGCGGCTATATTTATTATTATTCCCGTTCTTGTTCATCTGCCCCAACGCAAATTCCCGTGAGTTGGTAAATGGTAGAGACCTGACATTTGGCCCAATGACAGATATTGTTGGCAGGTAGGTGCTCAAAAAAGATTTTTCGAATCGGCCTGAAGGTGGCGCTATAATCGATGGTTTTACGTTAAAGGCCTTAACTTCCACGCCGTTGGTCCGATTTTCAAACTTTTTTTTTCCAGATGTTCAGGTGGACCTGCTCTACAAATTTGCCATAAGGACCCTCAATGTCCGCCTGGAAAGTTTTTGAGATATTTGGAAAAGTTTGGAAAACACATTTTTTGCATCTCCTCCTAGACCGTTGGACCGATTTCCACTAGAATCGACAGGAAGCATCTATGGAGCAAGCTCTACAATCCTGAATTTGGAATTTTTGAAATCTACTTTCGTTTCGGAGATATTGATCGTTAAAGTTGTGAGAGGGCGTGGCCTCACAGCTAAATTGTCCTCACTTCATGACCGATTAAGGAATCTTCACGAAACTTGCAGGAGGTCTTCGGAGACCATCCTAGACCATGTGTGTAAAATTTTGTGCAATTCGACCAAAAGGGGGCGCCATAAACGCCAGAAATGGGCGTGGCTTAACATAAAAAAGGCTGTAACTCCACACCTGTTTGTCCAATGATCGCGAAACTTGTCAGATATATCAAGGAGGATGTCCTAGTCAGAATCAGAAGCTTTGTCATCTGCGCAAGGCTTGAACCCCGCCCATCGCCGCTTGCGGCTATATTTATTAATGTTATTAATTCTGTTTTCATAATATAATTTCTTTTTAAGTCTGTTTAATTTAGTAGCATGGTTTCTTAATTTACGATATATAATCCAGTCATCACTATTACCTGTAATCATTGCGGTTTTCTTTGATTGATCTCTTTGTTTTATATAATCTTTAGTCTCATTATCTAGCCAGGGTGAACGAATATTCTTGACTGTGAACTTTTTTAGAGGTGCATGCTTATTAATTACAGGCATATAGCCTATTGAAATATATTTGTCAACAGATTATGTGCTTAGATTGAACACCAAGCTGCAGTCATTGCTTGAGTTGTCAGACTCAGACACCAGGAATTTCATAGAGGAGGTACCAGTGGCTGGTGTTCATGTATAGTAAAGTTAATGTTGAATCAATCCCAATATAAGTGCTTTCAATTCACTCTTTATGCAATATGGATATTGCTACTGTATAGTGAAGAGAATTCCCCACCCACTAAAATATAATTTGTGTGTGTTTTGATCTATAGCTCCTCAAATGATACGGAGTGGTATACGTTCTTCATGCTCTTTTTTTTTTTTTTCAATATTTTGTTTTTATTTTTCAATTTTTAGAACAGACAAAAGCAAAACAAACTCAGACACACATATACACAAAAACAAAACAAAAAAACAACAACAACAACATACCAACATTACATCACTATATCATGCTACCAACCACATAAGATACATAAATGGTTACAAGACATGCTGTACATGAACTCCTATGCAGGGAGTCCCTGAGAAGTCAGCTGGGCGAGTTACTCGTTGTTTCTGACCTCATCAAAGTAGGCCAGGAACGGGTCCCAAACAGTTGAGAACTTCCTAAGTGAGTTGGTCCTCAGAAACCGGAGCCTCTCCATACGCACAACTGAAACCATGTCCGCCAGCCACAACCGAAAAGAAGGTGGAGAGTGGGATTTCCACTCCTTCAGAATGAGTTTCTTGGCGACGATCGTCCCCTGCGTCAGAGACTGTTGCACAGCCGTAGGGAGGAGCAGAGAAGATTCAGAACAGCCGAAGATGGCAAGTTCCGCCTCCGGCGGAAGAGTTATTTTATAAGCCTTGGAGTACCAGTCAAATATTTTGGCCCAGAATCCGGATAGTGAAGAGCAAAACCAAAAAAGCATGACAGTGTACCCTCTGAACCTTGACATCTATCACATAGTGGTGAAACAGAGGGGTAGATCCTGTGCAACCTAGACTTGGAATAATGAAGTCGATGAGTGACTTCAAATTGGATCAGCTGGTGTCTGCTGTTGATTGAGCAGAGTTGGACCACAGACTCCTGTCCCATGTAATTTCGGACAGTACAACACCAAGTTCCTCCTGCCATGCCTCTCTGATCCTCTCAGTGGAGGCCCCGACACAGCCATCAAACAGGTACATAAATCTATAAATAATATGTCTGGAGTGTGGGGGGCTCAACAGAACATCAAAAAAAGCATGTTCATTTGGGAGAACTTCAAAATCACGAATATTGGATCGAACATAATGTCTAACTTGAAGGTATCTGAGCCAGTGTGTGTTAGGCAACTCAAATTTCCCCCTCAGAAGTTCAAAGGATGCGAAATTACGATCTATGTATAAGTCTTTGATGGAAACAAGCCCCTTCTCACTCCAGGCATGGTAGCTTCTGTCTGACCATGGGGCCAGAAAAGAATGATTAAAGCAAATCGGTGTGTGGACTGAAACGTCCGGTATATTCCAAACTTTCCTGACCTGGTTCAGAATTCTGATCAAGTTTTTCACAACAAAACTCAAATTCCTCAAAGCCCCAGGCTTCCCCAGCTTAGAAAACAGCATAGCTGACAGGGAGGAGTTTGCAATAGAGCTGGCCTCCATTTTTAGCCACAGGGGGGCCCCCAGAATTAAATTGCCATGAATACCTTGCCGCCAAAACATTAAAGCTCTGACATTAGCAGCCCAATAGTAGTGTAGTAAGGCCAGCCCTCCTTCAGACTTGGGTTTTTGCAAGTGAATTTTCGAAATTCTATGATTCTTATAATTCCAATGTAGGACAGGATTATGGAATCCAGCTCTTTGAAGAAGGCAGATGTGAGAAAAATGGGAAGGTTTTGACATAAGTAGAGGAACCTGGGGAGTGAAACCATCTTAACTGAGTTTATGCGGCCAATCATGGACAAAGGGAGAATTTTCCAGTTTTCTATACATTGTTTAAAATCCCTGGAAACCAGAAATATTTTTTTATTATTTAGCATTTTGAGTTCATCACATCACAGGAACCTATGTTAATAAGCCACCAGCCAAATTTGAACGATGATGAACGTTGCAAAGTATATAAATTTAGGTTTGACAGTCATGGCAAAAGTCATGACAATCAATTAGATTTTAGAGTGTATTTTCTCCCGTGGACTGTGTGGGCGTGTCCCGTCTGCAGCAGGTCTTTTCCTCTCTCCCTCTCTCTCTCTCGGAGGACACTGCTCGGAGGAGACCTCGAAAAGAGAGAGAGAGAGAAGGAGAGAGAGAAGGAAAGAGAGATGGAGTGTGTGTGTGTGTGTTCGCGCGTTGCTCGGCGAACACACTCGCCGCTGCGCTGCGAGTGCACAGCGCTACTGTGTGTGACAGTGTGTGTGTGTGCGCGCGTGCGTGCACGCGTGTGTGAGATTCGATTAAATCTTATGACGTGATAAGATCATGCATTTTAGCACCGTGCGCTCCGCTCTCTTCAATGAGGAAATGGAAATCCAGACCTTGTAGAAAAGTGTCGATTTTTGGGGTTAGGGTTGAAAGTAATTCTCTCTCTTTAAATGAGGCACACAATTACTCACATAAGACCCTAAATGTAATAGTTAGAAGGTTTTTGTGGATTTGGGTTTCCATGGACTTTAAGTCTCGAAAGAAAATCACCAAAATTCTACTTCAATATTAATTTGGGGTCTCTGGGCAGGGGAGGTTTTAGCATCAGAGCTTTGGGTGGGCTCAGCCCACCCAAAGGTCATGGACTACTGAACCCCTAGGGGGGTCCGGGGGCATGCCCCCCCCGGAAGAAAATTTTGTACAGTTTCAAGTAAAAATTGATCAAACTGGCACACTTTGAGATTAAAATGAAGAGACTAGATCTATGAAGAACTACACACATCAATATCTTCTTTACCGTTCTGTGGTTTTACAGCGATGAAAGAATAATTGTTTCCCTATATATACTATATATATTCTGCATACAGGTTACTATATGGTATAATTATGCTTGCATAAATAATACCAAAATCTCTTCAGGGGAGTTTCAAGTAAAGTATCATTTTGCTTTGTAGGCAAAACAAAAGTAAAATTAAAGTCCCTGGAAACCAGAAATATTTCTTTATTATTTAGCATTTTGAGTTCATCACATCACAGGACCCTATGTTAATAAGCCACCAGCCAAATTTGAACGATGATGAACGTCGCAAAGTATATAAATTTAGGTTTGACAGTCGTGGCAAAACTCATGAGAATCAATTATTTTTTAGATTGTATTTTCTCCCGCGGACTGTGTGGGCGTGTCCCGTCTGCAGCAGGTTTTCCGAGAGAGAGAGAGCGCGAGACAGAGGGGGGGGGGAGGGAAACGGAGAAAGAGATCTAGTGCTGTGTGTCGAACACAGCACTCGTGTGTGTGTGTGTGTGTGTGTGTGTGTGTTCGTTGCTCGGAGAGGGAGAGAGAGAGACTTGCTGCGACTGCACAGAGCTACTGTGTCTGTTTGTGTGTGTGTGTGTGTCTCGTGTCACCAGCCTGTGTGTCTCTCTATGTGCTCTCTCTCTCACTAGTCCCGAGAGAGAGAGAGAGAGAGAGAGAGAGAGAGAGAGAGAGAAGCATAGCGCTTGGCACGACGGCACACAGAGTGGGAGGGAGACAGACAGCGAGGGAGCACTGTCACTGGGGGCAAAGAACGGACAAAAGGAGGGTGGGTGTGGATTGCGCGTGTGTACAAAGGTTATATAGAGCTTATGACGCCATAAGCTCCTGCGTTTTAGCACCTCGCGCACTGCTGTCTTCAATGACGAAGTACTTTGTAGAATCTTGTAGAAAAGTGTTGATTTTAAGGCTTTGGGTTGAAAGTAATGTATAATAATTTCAGGGGCACAAAATTACTAACATAAGACCCTAAATAACATAGTTAGAACGTTTTTGTGGATTTTGGTTTCCAGGGACTTTAAATCAAAAGGAACTTCCTAACTTATTGGCTGGAATAATATTCCGACAAGATAATAATATACTGTAAGCACTAAAGCAGGAGTTTGCAGTCAACTAGTTGAAATTAATATGTGGCAGTATTTGTGGAAATCTATGTGGAAGGGAAAGAAAGAAAGAAAAGGGAATAGCATGCCATGCACGCATGTTAAGCTATCGTCATCATCACATCAGACAGGCTGTGTAAAGCAGCCACTTGCGATTCTGAAGGGCTTAAAGGACGGCTTTACCGTGGGGAATATGAATATATATTAAATCTCACGCCCCTAAGGTTTTAGAATCCGTTGAAATTTTTGAAATTGGAGATTCACTGCCTGACCTATCAGGCATCTCTCACATTTTTAGGGAAGCCGGATGACGCGTTACGCGTCACCCGGCTTCCCTCCCCTTGGTGCAATTTGGTGCAATTTTATTTTCGATTTATTTTCAATTTTTTCTTGTTCTCTTGTTTTATTGTCGAAGCCTTCTTCTTCTTCTTTGAGTTTTATGGCGGTTGGCAAACATATATGTGCATTACCGCCACCTACTGGAGTTTGATATCAGCCAAATGCCTGAGGGGTGGGCATGTAAACGAAGGCCACGCGAGCCCAGTGCCCAAATGTAGTATTTCGGGTCCCCGCACCCGCCCCTCCCCTCCACCCCCCCCCCCCCCCCCCCCCCTCCACACAGAGTGGATTTCTGGTGATATCTCTGGCGGGAAACAACCAATTTTACTGCGAGCTAGCATGACATGGCTGGCTGATGCCATGGTAGCCTACCTACCTTCCTCCAGTCCACCTGTTTGTCTGGCAGGCACAGCGACAAGTTATTTTGTTTAGCCTACGAAACAACGTTACGCGCTAATTTGCATATCAATATGCGCTAATTAAGTAACTACTAACGACTCTGACTGCTCAATGCTCACCTCACAGTTTCATTGATCATGAGTGGGGAGAACGATTGTGTGGACTGTGGAGGACCACTTCGCTGCTGTACTGTGTGTGTGACCTGTGTGAAGTGATGTGGGATTAGGCAGATAGATGGAGGAGGGAGTGCCTGCGCAGCCGTGGTTCTAGAAACTTTTCGGGTGGGCTGAACCCCCCTAAATTTTTGTCTCAGCCCACCCAAAGAACATAGAGGGGGGGGGGGGGAACACGCACACAGCGCATTGAGTGTAGTCAGAAACTGCTGCTAATGACCACCATGGATTTGGAGGGGGGATTTTTTTTTTTTTTTTCTTGCCTCTATTTTTTTGGGTGGGCTGAGACTATTTTTGGGTGGTGATGGAATTCCTCACGTTAAAATTGACTGTCCAAGCCTTTCCTCATTCAGGTATCCGGCTTCGAAAGGGACAGAGCCTGACTCACGCCTCCTCTTTTCCCCATAGGCACAGATGAGACTGCATGGTGTGTGCGCTGCTGAAAGGCATAGGTGAAAATGAAACTAGAATGAAACGGGCCACACACATGCACTCTCAGACAGAGATAATGTTATTTTGAATGTTTTAAGCTTGGTTATGCTCATGTGAAGGACTATGGATGTCGAAAGTTAAAAAGCTCCTGGAATAATGTTATTTATTCCAGCACCAAGAAGGATAAATATAAATTGCTGCAATAGTATGTTCCTCATTTTTCTGATATCTTATCATGTAATATGTATTTTCATCTTGAAATACATTATGCTTGTTAGCATAGTAGACTTATACCTTTTGTCTACTTGCGCAGCGGGTTCATAAAGTTCATATATATCGCACATAGACGGTTGTCTTTCTTTAGCCAGATCGGCGTGGTTTATTTTGGCGGAACAAATCACTGCTGCTGCTCTCGCTCCAGAGTCAGTCAGCCAAGAGAAAGGGGGGCGAGAGTCGCCTCCTCATATAACCTGCATGACATCACAGTCATGCGACAGTGGTATGGGCAGTGCCCAGCATAACAGCGTCACCTCCTGGATAAAGTGAGTAGTCGCAGCTACTCACATTAACAAATGGTACACAGTAACACACAAGTCATACAATATACATATCTCTATATGTCATATGTTAACACTCCCACTTATGAATTTATGTGCTTACTGTATATCTGTTCATATTTAAACTACAAACAAAACAAAAAAAATGGTACAGTCAAATGTGGACTCTTCAACACATTTTACACACCAAACATGACCCCTGCAAACTTTCTCAGTTTCAGCTTGGAAACAGGCTTGGTCATCACATCTGCAACCATTTCATCCGTGGGACAATAAACTAATGACATCTTTTCTTCCCTTATGGTAGACCTAATGAAGTGGTATTTAATATCCACGTGCTTACACCTTTGCCTACACACGGGGTTTCTTACTAGTGCAATTGTCCCCTGGTTGTCCTCGTTAACAACTGTTTTCTTATATTCATAGGCATCCATACCTCCTAGCAGTTGCTCCAAATAAATACACTCCTGTATAGTTAGAGCTAGAGCCATATATTCGGCTTCGCATGTCGACAGTGCTACCGTAGGTTGTTTCTTGCTTCTCCAAGAGACTAGTGAGCTCTCTTTAGCCATGCTCACACAATACCCTGTCGTACTGCGTCTATCACTTGTATCTGCAGCCCAGTCGGCGTCACTGTACGCTTGCAGGCCTAGTTTCTCGCTGCTCTTTCTAAAGCAGAGATGTTTGTCTGAAGTACCCCTGAGATAACGTAAAACATGTTTTACTGTACCCCAATGCTCATCTGTAGGTCCAGCAAAATGCTGCGATAACTTGCTTACTACAAAACATAGGTCTGGACGTGTACAGGTTGTCAAATAAAGAAGGCTGCCTACAGCCTCTCTGTACTTCCTCACATCCACCATTTTAGGTGCATCTTCGGTGTAGTCTAACTTTTGGTCACAGGGTGTTTCTCTGACCCTACACTCCTGCATATCAAAACGTTCCAGTATCTTTAAAACATACTTCTTTTGTGACACTTCCACACAGCCATCCGACTGGCTGAAATCCATGCCCAGAAAGTGATTCACCCTCCCCAAATCCTTCATCTTAAATTTGGTAGAAAGCATGTTTTTCACTTTCTCTAGGCTCTTGGTGTTGTTGGCTGCGATGATGAGATCATCGACCCAGATAGCAATTATTACTTTCTCCCCTTTTGACTCTCTTGCGTAGACGCAGTGATCAGCCGGGTTCTGTGTGAAATTGTCATCTGTTAGACATTTGTGAAGCATTTCATTCCAATTTCGGCCTGACTGTTTCAAGCCGTAAATTGACTTCTCTAGCTTACACACAAGCTTTTCTCCCTCCTTTACATAACCCTCAGGTTGTTCCATGTAAATGTCTCGATCGATGGGAGCATGCAGGTAGGCTGTCTTCACATCCATCTGGTGTAAAATTAAATCATCTTGGGCTGCTTTCTGCATTAATACCCGTATACTTGTCAGGTTGGCTGTT
>NW_028150954.1:0-30854 GCF_964638095.1 Poromitra crassiceps | reverse complement strand
GATTTTGGATTTTTTTTTTTTTTTTTCCAAAATCAGACTTGACACCAGAGAGGCTGAATACCGCACTGAGTCAATGCGGTCTTAGCCTCTCTGGTCTCAACACTCTGTCTGATTTTGGATTTTTTTTTTTTTTTTCCAAAATCAGACTTGACACGAGAGAGGCTGAATACCGCACTGAGTCAATGCGGTCTTAGCCTCTCTGGTGTCAACACTCTGTCTGATTTTGGATTTTTTTTTTTTTTTTCCAAAATCAGACTTGACACCGAGAGAGGCTGAATACCGCACTGAGTCAATGCGGTCTTAGCCTCTCTGGTGTCAACACTCTGTCTGATTTTGGATTTTTTTTTTTTTTTCCAAAATCAGACTTGACACCAGAGAGGCTGAATACCGCACTGAGTCAATGCGGTCTTAGCCTCTCTGGTGTCAACACTCTGTCTGATTTTGGATTTTTTTTTCTTTTTCTCCAAAATCAGACTTGACACCAGAGAGGCTGAATACCGCACTGAGTCAATGCGGTCTTAGCCTCTCTGGTGCTCAACACTCTGTCTGATTTTGGATTTTTTTTTTTTTTTTTCCAAAATCAGACTTGACACCAGAGAGGCTGAATACCGCACTGAGTCAATGCGGTCTTAGCCTCTCTGGTCTCAACACTCTGTCTGATTTTGGATTTTTTTTTTTTTTTTTCCAAAATCAGACTTGACACCAGAGAGGCTGAATACCGCACTGAGTCAATGCGGTCTTAGCCTCTCTGGTCTCAACACTCTGTCTGATTTTGGATTTTTTTTTTTTTTTTTCCAAAATCAGACTTGACACCAGAGAGGCTGAATACCGCACTGAGTCAATGCGGTCTTAGCCTCTCTGGTCTCAACACTCTGTCTGATTTGGATTTTTTTTTTTTTTTTTTCCAAAATCAGACTTGACACCAGAGAGGCTGAATACCGCACTGAGTCAATGCGGTCTTAGCCTCTCTGGTCTCAACACTCTGTCTGATTTTGGATTTTTTTTTTTTTTTTTCCAAAATCAGACTTGACACCAGAGAGGCTGAATACCGCACTGAGTCAATGCGGTCTTAGCCTCTCTGGTGTCAACACTCTGTCTGATTTTGGATTTTTTTTTTTTTTTTCCAAAATCAGACTTGACACCAGAGAGGCTGAATACCGCACTGAGTCAATGCGGTCTTAGCCTCTCTGGTGTCAACACTCTGTCTGATTTTGGATTTTTTTTTTTTTTTTCCAAAATCAGACTTGACACCAGAGAGGCTGAATACCGCACTGAGTCAATGCGGTCTTAGCCTCTCTGGTGTCAACACTCTGTCTGATTTTGGATTTTTTTTTCTTTTTCTCCAAAATCAGACTTGACACCAGAGAGGCTGAATACTGCACTGAGTCAATGCGGTCTTAGCCTCTCTGGTCTCAACACTCTGTCTGATTTTGGATTTTTTTTTTTTTTTTTCCAAAATCAGACTTGACACCAGAGAGGCTGAATACCGCACTGAGTCAATGCGGTCTTAGCCTCTCTGGTGTCAACACTCTGTCTGATTTTGGATTTTTTTTTTCTTTTTCTCAAAATCAGACTTGACACCAGAGAGGCTGAATACTGCACTGAGTCAATGCGGTCTTAGCCTCTCTGGTCTCAACACTCTGTCTGATTTTGGATTTTTTTTTTTTTTTTTTCCAAAATCAGACTTGACACCAGAGAGGCTGAATACCGCACTGAGTCAATGCGGTCTTAGCCTCTCTGGTCTCAACACTCTGTCTGATTTTGGATTTTTTTTTTTTTTTTTTCCAAAATCAGACTTGACACCAGAGAAGCTGAATACCGCACTGAGTCAATGCGGTCTTAGCCTCTCTGGTCTCAACACTCTGTCTGATTTTGGATTTTTTTTTTTTTTTTTCCAAAATCAGACTTGACACCAGAGAGGCTGAATACCGCACTGAGTCAATGCGGTCTTAGCCTCTCTGGTCTCAACACTCTGTCTGATTCTGGATTTTTTTTTTTTTTTTTTTCCAAAATCAGACTTGACACCAGAGAGGCTGAATACCGCACTGAGTCAATGCGGTCTTAGCCTCTCTGGTGTCAACACTCTGTCTGATTTTGGATTTTTTTTTTTTTTTTCCAAAATCAGACTTGACACGAGAGAGGCTGAATACCGCACTGAGTCAATGCGGTCTTAGCCTCTCTGGTGTCAACACTCTGTCTGATTTTGGATTTTTTTTTTTTTTTTCCAAAATCAGACTTGACACCAGAGAGGCTGAATACCGCACTGAGTCAATGCGGTCTTAGCCTCTCTGGTGTCAACACTCTGTCTGATTTTGGATTTTTTTTTTTTTTTTCCAAAATCAGACTTGACACCAGAGAGGCTGAATACCGCACTGAGTCAATGCGGTCTTAGCCTCTCTGGTGTCAACACTCTGTCTGATTTTGGATTTTTTTTTTCTTTTTCTCCAAAATCAGACTTGACACCAGAGAGGCTGAATACTGCACTGAGTCAATGCGGTCTTAGCCTCTCTGGTCTCAACACTCTGTCTGATTTTGGATTTTTTTTTTTTTTTTTCCAAAATCATACTTGACACCAGAGAGGCTGAATACCGCACTGAGTCAATGCGGTCTTAGCCTCTCTGGTCTCAACACTCTGTCTGATTTTGGATTTTTTTTTTTTTTTTTTCCAAAATCAGACTTGACACCAGAGAGGCTGAATACCGCACTGAGTCAATGCGGTCTTAGCCTCTCTGGTGTCAACACTCTGTCTGATTTTGGATTTTTTTTTTTTTTTTTTCCAAAATCAGACTTGACACCAGAGAGGCTGAATACCGCACTGAGTCAATGCGGTCTTAGCCTCTCTGGTGTCAACACTCTGTCTGATTTTGGATTTTTTTTTTTTTTTTTCCAAAATCAGACTTGACACCAGAGAGGCTGAATACTGCACTGAGTCAATGCGGTCTTAGCCTCTCTGGTCTCAACACTCTGTCTGATTTTGGATTTTTTTTTTTTTTTTTTCCAAAATCAGACTTGACACCAGAGAGGCTGAATACCGCACTGAGTCAATGCGGTCTTAGCCTCTCTGGTGTCAACACTCTGTCTGATTTTGGATTTTTTTTTTTTTTTTCCAAAATCAGACTTGACACCAGAGAGGCTGAATACCGCACTGAGTCAATGCGGTCTTAGCCTCTCTGGTGTCAACACTCTGTCTGATTTTTGATTTTTTTTTTCTTTTTCTCCAAAATCAGACTTGACACCAGAGAGGCTGAATACTGCACTGAGTCAATGCGGTCTTAGCCTCTCTGGTCTCAACACTCTGTCTGATTTTGGATTTTTTTTTTTTTTTTTCCAAAATCAGACTTGACACCAGAGAAGCTGAATACCGCACTGAGTCAATGCGGTCTTAGCCTCTCTGGTCTCAACACTCTGTCTGATTCTGGATTTTTTTTTTTTTTTTTTCCAAAATCAGACTTGACACCAGAGAGGCTGAATACCGCACTGAGTCAATGCGGTCTTAGCCTCTCTGGTGTCAACACTCTGTCTGATTTTGGATTTTTTTTTTTTTTTCCAAAATCAGACTTGACACGAGAGAGGCTGAATACCGCACTGAGTCAATGCGGTCTTAGCCTCTCTGGTGTCAAAACTCTGTCTGATTTTGGATTTTTTTTTTTTTTTTTCCAAAATCAGACTTGACACCAGAGAGGCTGAATACCGCACTGAGTCAATGCGGTCTTAGCCTCTCTGGTGTCAACACTCTGTCTGATTTTGGATTTTTTTTTTTTTTTTCCAAAATCAGACTTGACACCAGAGAGGCTGAATACCGCACTGAGTCAATGCGGTCTTAGCCTCTCTGGTGTCAACACTCTGT
This sequence comes from Poromitra crassiceps, assembly GCF_964638095.1. Taxonomy (NCBI): domain Eukaryota; kingdom Metazoa; phylum Chordata; class Actinopteri; order Beryciformes; family Melamphaidae; genus Poromitra; species Poromitra crassiceps. The sequence continues at coordinate 27,007 of NW_028150954.1, read as the reverse complement.
CTGATTTTGGATTTTTTTTTTCTTTTTCTCCAAAATCAGACTTGACACCAGAGAGGCTGAATACTGCACTGAGTCAATGCGGTCTTAGCCTCTCTGGTCTCAACACTCTGTCTGATTTTGGATTTTTTTTTTTTTTTTTCCAAAATCAGACTTGACACCAGAGAGGCTGAATACCGCACTGAGTCAATGCGGTCTTAGCCTCTCTGGTCTCAACACTCTGTCTGATTTTGGATTTTTTTTTTTTTTTTCCAAAATCAGACTTGACACGAGAGAGGCTGAATACCGCACTGAGTCAATGCGGTCTTAGCCTCTCTGGTGTCAACACTCTGTCTGATTTTGGATTTTTTTTTTTTTTTTTCCAAAATCAGACTTGACACCAGAGAGGCTGAATACCGCACTGAGTCAATGCGGTCTTAGCCTCTCTGGTGTCAACACTCTGTCTGATTTTGGATTTTTTTTTTTTTTTCCAAAATCAGACTTGACACCAGAGAGGCTGAATACCGCACTGAGTCAATGCGGTCTTAGCCTCTCTGGTGTCAACACTCTGTCTGATTTTGGATTTTTTTTTTCTTTTTCTCCAAAATCAGACTTGACACCAGAGAGGCTGAATACTGCACTGAGTCAATGCGGTCTTAGCCTCTCTGGTCTCAACACTCTGTCTGATTTTGGATTTTTTTTTTTTTTTTTCCAAAATCAGACTTGACACCAGAGAGGCTGAATACCGCACTGAGTCAATGCGGTCTTAGCCTCTCTGGTCTCAACACTCTGTCTGATTTTGGATTTTTTTTTTTTTTTTCCAAAATCAGACTTGACACCAGAGAAGCTGAATACCGCACTGAGTCAATGCGGTCTTAGCCTCTCTGGTCTCAACACTCTGTCTGATTTTGGATTTTTTTTTTTTTTTTTCCAAAATCAGACTTGACACCAGAGAGGCTGAATACCGCACTGAGTCAATGCGGTCTTAGCCTCTCTGGTCTCAACACTCTGTCTGATTCTGGATTTTTTTTTTTTTTTTTTCCAAAATCAGACTTGACACCAGAGAGGCTGAATACCGCACTGAGTCAATGCGGTCTTAGCCTCTCTGGTGTCAACACTCTGTCTGATTTTGGATTTTTTTTTTTTTTTCCAAAATCAGACTTGACACGAGAGAGGCTGAATACCGCACTGAGTCAATGCGGTCTTAGCCTCTCTGGTGTCAACACTCTGTCTGATTTTGGATTTTTTTTTTTTTTTTCCAAAATCAGACTTGACACCAGAGAGGCTGAATACCGCACTGAGTCAATGCGGTCTTAGCCTCTCTGGTGTCAACACTCTGTCTGATTTTGGATTTTTTTTTTTTTTTCCAAAATCAGACTTGACACCAGAGAGGCTGAATACCGCACTGAGTCAATGCGGTCTTAGCCTCTCTGGTGTCAACACTCTGTCTGATTTTGGATTTTTTTTTTCTTTTTCTCCAAAATCAGACTTGACACCAGAGAGGCTGAATACTGCACTGAGTCAATGCGGTCTTAGCCTCTCTGGTCTCAACACTCTGTCTGATTTTGGATTTTTTTTTTTTTTTTCCAAAATCAGACTTGACACCAGAGAGGCTGAATACCGCACTGAGTCAATGCGGTCTTAGCCTCTCTGGTGTCAACACTCTGTCTGATTTTGGATTTTTTTTTTTTTTTCTCCAAAATCAGACTTGACACCAGAGAGGCTGAATACTGCACTGAGTCAATGCGGTCTTAGCCTCTCTGGTCTCAACACTCTGTCTGATTTTGGATTTTTTTTTTTTTTTTTCCAAAATCAGACTTGACACCAGAGAGGCTGAATACCGCACTGAGTCAATGCGGTCTTAGCCTCTCTGGTCTCAACACTCTGTCTGATTTTGGATTTTTTTTTTTTTTTTTTCCAAAATCAGACTTGACACCAGAGAAGCTGAATACCGCACTGAGTCAATGCGGTCTTAGCCTCTCTGGTCTCAACACTCTGTCTGATTTTGGATTTTTTTTTTTTTTTTTTCCAAAATCAGACTTGACACCAGAGAGGCTGAATACCGCACTGAGTCAATGCGGTCTTAGCCTCTCTGGTCTCAACACTCTGTCTGATTCTGGATTTTTTTTTTTTTTTTTTCCAAAATCAGACTTGACACCAGAGAGGCTGAATACCGCACTGAGTCAATGCGGTCTTAGCCTCTCTGGTGTCAACACTCTGTCTGATTTTGGATTTTTTTTTTTTTTTCCAAAATCAGACTTGACACGAGAGAGGCTGAATACCGCACTGAGTCAATGCGGTCTTAGCCTCTCTGGTGTCAACACTCTGTCTGATTTTGGATTTTTTTTTTTTTTTTCCAAAATCAGACTTGACACCAGAGAGGCTGAATACCGCACTGAGTCAATGCGGTCTTAGCCTCTCTGGTGTCAACACTCTGTCTGATTTTGGATTTTTTTTTTTTTTTCCAAAATCAGACTTGACACCAGAGAGGCTGAATACCGCACTGAGTCAATGCGGTCTTAGCCTCTCTGGTGTCAACACTCTGTCTGATTTTGGATTTTTTTTTTCTTTTTCTCCAAAATCAGACTTGACACCAGAGAGGCTGAATACTGCACTGAGTCAATGCGGTCTTAGCCTCTCTGGTCTCAACACTCTGTCTGATTTTGGATTTTTTTTTTTTTTTTTCCAAAATCAGACTTGACACCAGAGAGGCTGAATACCGCACTGAGTCAATGCGGTCTTAGCCTCTCTGGTGTCAACACTCTGTCTGATTTTGGATTTTTTTTTTATTTTTCTCCAAAATCAGACTTGACACCAGAGAGGCTGAATACTGCACTGAGTCAATGCGGTCTTAGCCTCTCTGGTCTCAACACTCTGTCTGATTTTGGATTTTTTTTTTTTTTTTTTCCAAAATCAGACTTGACACCAGAGAGGCTGAATACCGCACTGAGTCAATGCGGTCTTAGCCTCTCTGGTCTCAACACTCTGTCTGATTTTGGATTTTTTTTTTTTTTTTTCCAAAATCAGACTTGACACCAGAGAGGCTGAATACCGCACTGAGTCAATGCGGTCTTAGCCTCTCTGGTCTCAACACTCTGTCTGATTCTGGATTTTTTTTTTTTTTTTTTTCCAAAATCAGACTTGACACCAGAGAGGCTGAATACCGCACTGAGTCAATGCGGTCTTAGCCTCTCTGGTGTCAACACTCTGTCTGATTTTGGATTTTTTTTTTTTTTTCCAAAATCAGACTTGACACGAGAGAGGCTGAATACCGCACTGAGTCAATGCGGTCTTAGCCTCTCTGGTGTCAACACTCTGTCTGATTTTGGATTTTTTTTTTTTTTTTTCCAAAATCAGACTTGACACCAGAGAGGCTGAATACCGCACTGAGTCAATGCGGTCTTAGCCTCTCTGGTGTCAACACTCTGTCTGATTTTGGATTTTTTTTTTTTTTTCCAAAATCAGACTTGACACCAGAGAGGCTGAATACCGCACTGAGTCAATGCGGTCTTAGCCTCTCTGGTGTCAACACTCTGTCTGATTTTGGATTTTTTTTTTCTTTTTCTCCAAAATCAGACTTGACACCAGAGAGGCTGAATACTGCACTGAGTCAATGCGGTCTTAGCCTCTCTGGTCTCAACACTCTGTCTGATTTTGGATTTTTTTTTTTTTTTTTCCAAAATCAGACTTGACACCAGAGAGGCTGAATACCGCACTGAGTCAATGCGGTCTTAGCCTCTCTGGTGTCAACACTCTGTCTGATTTTGGATTTTTTTTTTTTTTTTTCCAAAATCAGACTTGACACCAGAGAGGCTGAATACCGCACTGAGTCAATGCGGTCTTAGCCTCTCTGGTCTCAACACTCTGTCTGATTTTGGATTTTTTTTTTTTTTTTTCCAAAATCAGACTTGACACCAGAGAAGCTGAATACCGCACTGAGTCAATGCGGTCTTAGCCTCTCTGGTCTCAACACTCTGTCTGATTCTGGATTTTTTTTTTTTTTTTTTTCCAAAATCAGACTTGACACCAGAGAGGCTGAATACCGCACTGAGTCAATGCGGTCTTAGCCTCTCTGGTGTCAACACTCTGTCTGATTTTGGATTTTTTTTTTTTTTTTTCCAAAATCAGACTTGACACCAGAGAGGCTGAATACCGCACTGAGTCAATGCGGTCTTAGCCTCTCTGGTCTCAACACTCTGTCTGATTTTGGATTTTTTTTTTTTTTTTTTCCAAAATCAGACTTGACACCAGAGAGGCTGAATACCGCACTGAGTCAATGCGGTCTTAGCCTCTCTGGTGTCAACACTCTGTCTGATTTTGGATTTTTTTTTTTTTTTTTCCAAAATCAGACTTGACACCAGAGAGGCTGAATACCGCACTGAGTCAATGCGGTCTTAGCCTCTCTGGTGTCAACACTCTGTCTGATTTTGGATTTTTTTTTTTTTTTTCCAAAATCAGACTTGACACCAGAGAGGCTGAATACTGCACTGAGTCAATGCGGTCTTAGCCTCTCTGGTCTCAACACTCTGTCTGATTTTTGATTTTTTTTTTTCTTTTTCTCCAAAATCAGACTTGACACCAGAGAGGCTGAATACTGCACTGAGTCAATGCGGTCTTAGCCTCTCTGGTCTCAACACTCTGTCTGATTTTGGATTTTTTTTTTTTTTTTTCCAAAATCAGACTTGACACCAGAGAGGCTGAATACCGCACTGAGTCAATGCGGTCTTAGCCTCTCTGGTGTCAACACTCTGTCTGATTTTGGATTTTTTTTTTTTTTTTCCAAAATCAGACTTGACACCAGAGAGGCTGAATACTGCACTGAGTCAATGCTGTCTTAGCCTCTCTGGTCTCAACACTCTGTCTGATTTTTGATTTTTTTTTTCTTTTTCTCCAAAATCAGACTTGACACCAGAGAGGCTGAATACTGCACTGAGTCAATGCGGTCTTAGCCTCTCTGGTCTCAACACTCTGTCTGATTTTGGATTTTTTTTTTTTTTTTTCCAAAATCAGACTTGACACCAGAGAGGCTGAATACCGCACTGAGTCAATGCGGTCTTAGCCTCTCTGGTGTCAACACTCTGTCTGATTTTGGATTTTTTTTTTTTTTTTTCCAAAATCAGACTTGACACCAGAGAGGCTGAATACCGCACTTAGTCAATGCGGTCTTAGCCTCTCTGGTCTCAACACTCTGTCTGATTTTGGATTTTTTTTTTTTTTTTTCAAAATCAGACTTGACACCAGAGAGGCTGAATACCGCACTGAGTCAATGCGGTCTTAGCCTCTCTGGTGTCAACACTCTGTCTGATTTTGGATTTTTTTTTTTTTTTTTTCCAAAATCAGACTTGACACCAGAGAGGCTGAATACCGCACTGAGTCAATGCGGTCTTAGCCTCTCTGGTGTCAACACTCTGTCTGATTTTGGATTTTTTTTTTTTTTTTTCCAAAATCAGACTTGACACCAGAGAGGCTGAATACCGCACTGAGTCAATGCGGTCTTAGCCTCTCTGGTCTCAACACTCTGTCTGATTTTGGATTTTTTTTTTTTTTTTTTCCAAAATCAGACTTGACACCAGAGAGGCTGAATACCGCACTGAGTCAATGCGGTCTTAGCCTCTCTGGTGTCAACACTCTGTCTGATTTTGGATTTTTTTTTTTTTTTTCCAAAATCAGACTTGACACGAGAGAGGCTGAATACCGCACTGAGTCAATGCGGTCTTAGCCTCTCTGGTGTCAACACTCTGTCTGATTTTGGATTTTTTTTTTTTTTTTCCAAAATCAGACTTGACACCAGAGAGGCTGAATACCGCACTGAGTCAATGCGGTCTTAGCCTCTCTGGTGTCAACACTCTCTGATTTTGGATTTTTTTTTTTTTTTTCGAAAATCAGACTTGACACCAGAGAGGCTGAATACCGCACTGAGTCAATGCGGTCTTAGCCTCTCTGGTGTCAACACTCTGTCTGATTTTGGATTTTTTTTTTCTTTTTCTCCAAAATCAGACTTGACACCAGAGAGGCTGAATACTGCACTGAGTCAATGCGGTCTTAGCCTCTCTGGTCTCAACACTCTGTCTGATTTTGGATTTTTTTTTTTTTTTTTTCCAAAATCAGACTTGACACCAGAGAGGCTGAATACCGCACTGAGTCAATGCGGTCTTAGCCTCTCTGGTGTCAACACTCTGTCTGATTTTGGATTTTTTTTTTTTTTTTCCAAAATCAGACTTGACACCAGAGAGGCTGAATACCGCACTTAGTCAATGCGGTCTTAGCCTCTCTGGTCTCAACACTCTGTCTGATTTTGGATTTTTTTTTTTTTTTTTTCCAAAATCAGACTTGACACCAGAGAGGCTGAATACCGCACTGAGTCAATGCGGTCTTAGCCTCTCTGGTGTCAACACTCTGTCTGATTTTGGATTTTTTTTTTTTTTTTTCCAAAATCAGACTTGACACCAGAGAGGCTGAATACCGCACTGAGTCAATGCGGTCTTAGCCTCTCTGGTCTCAACACTCTGTCTGATTTTGGATTTTTTTTTTTTTTTTCCAAAATCAGACTTGACACCAGAGAAGCTGAATACCGCACTGAGTCAATGCGGTCTTAGCCTCTCTGGTCTCAACACTCTGTCTGATTCTGGATTTTTTTTTTTTTTTTTTTCCAAAATCAGACTTGACACCAGAGAGGCTGAATACCGCACTGAGTCAATGCGGTCTTAGCCTCTCTGGTGTCAACACTCTGTCTGATTTTGGATTTTTTTTTTTTTTTTTCCAAAATCAGACTTGACACCAGAGAGGCTGAATACCGCACTGAGTCAATGCGGTCTTAGCCTCTCTGGTCTCAACACTCTGTCTGATTTTGGATTTTTTTTTTTTTTTTTTCCAAAATCAGACTTGACACCAGAGAGGCTGAATACCGCACTGAGTCAATGCGGTCTTAGCCTCTCTGGTGTCAACACTCTGTCTGATTTTGGATATTTTTTTTTTTTTCCAAAATCAGACTTGACACCAGAGAGGCTGAATACCGCACTGAGTCAATGCGGTCTTAGCCTCTCTGGTGTCAACACTCTGTCTGATTTTGGATTTTTTTTTTTTTTTTTCCAAAATCAGACTTGACACCAGAGAGGCTGAATACCGCACTGAGTCAATGCGGTCTTAGCCTCTCTGGTCTCAACACTCTGTCTGATTTTGGATTTTTTTTTTTTTTTTCCAAAATCAGACTTGACACCAGAGAGGCTGAATACTGCACTGAGTCAATGCGGTCTTAGCCTCTCTGGTCTCAACACTCTGTCTGATTTTGGATTTTTTTTTTTTTTTTTCCAAAATCAGACTTGACACCAGAGAAGCTGAATACCGCACTGAGTCAATGCGGTCTTAGCCTCTCTGGTCTCAACACTCTGTCTGATTCTGGATTTTTTTTTTTTTTTTTTCCAAAATCAGACTTGACACCAGAGAGGCTGAATACCGCACTGAGTCAATGCGGTCTTAGCCTCTCTGGTGTCAACACTCTGTCTGATTTTGGATTTTTTTTTTTTTTTTCCAAAATCAGACTTGACACGAGAGAGGCTGAATACCGCACTGAGTCAATGCGGTCTTAGCCTCTCTGGTGTCAAAACTCTGTCTGATTTTGGATTTTTTTTTTTTTTTCCAAAATCAGACTTGACACCAGAGAGGCTGAATACCGCACTGAGTCAATGCGGTCTTAGCCTCTCTGGTGTCAACACTCTGTCTGATTTTGGATTTTTTTTTTTTTTTTCCAAAATCAGACTTGACACCAGAGAGGCTGAATACCGCACTGAGTCAATGCGGTCTTAGCCTCTCTGGTGTCAACACTCTGTCTGATTTTGGATTTTTTTTTTCTTTTTCTCCAAAATCAGACTTGACACCAGAGAGGCTGAATACTGCACTGAGTCAATGCGGTCTTAGCCTCTCTGGTCTCAACACTCTGTCTGATTTTGGATTTTTTTTTTTTTTTTTTCCAAAATCAGACTTGACACCAGAGAGGCTGAATACCGCACTGAGTCAATGCGGTCTTAGCCTCTCTGGTCTCAACACTCTGTCTGATTTTGGATTTTTTTTTTTTTTTTCCAAAATCAGACTTGACACGAGAGAGGCTGAATACCGCACTGAGTCAATGCGGTCTTAGCCTCTCTGGTGTCAACACTCTGTCTGATTTTGGATTTTTTTTTTTTTTTCCAAAATCAGACTTGACACCAGAGAGGCTGAATACCGCACTGAGTCAATGCGGTCTTAGCCTCTCTGGTGTCAACACTCTGTCTGATTTTGGATTTTTTTTTTTTTTTTCCAAAATCAGACTTGACACCAGAGAGGCTGAATACCGCACTGAGTCAATGCGGTCTTAGCCTCTCTGGTGTCAACACTCTGTCTGATTTTGGATTTTTTTTTTCTTTTTCTCCAAAATCAGACTTGACACCAGAGAGGCTGAATACTGCACTGAGTCAATGCGGTCTTAGCCTCTCTGGTCTCAACACTCTGTCTGATTTTGGATTTTTTTTTTTTTTTTTTCCAAAATCAGACTTGACACCAGAGAGGCTGAATACCGCACTGAGTCAATGCGGTCTTAGCCTCTCTGGTCTCAACACTCTGTCTGATTTTGGATTTTTTTTTTTTTTTTCCAAAATCAGACTTGACACCAGAGAAGCTGAATACCGCACTGAGTCAATGCGGTCTTAGCCTCTCTGGTCTCAACACTCTGTCTGATTTTGGATTTTTTTTTTTTTTTTTCCAAAATCAGACTTGACACCAGAGAGGCTGAATACCGCACTGAGTCAATGCGGTCTTAGCCTCTCTGGTCTCAACACTCTGTCTGATTCTGGATTTTTTTTTTTTTTTTTTTCCAAAATCAGACTTGACACCAGAGAGGCTGAATACCGCACTGAGTCAATGCGGTCTTAGCCTCTCTGGTGTCAACACTCTGTCTGATTTTGGATTTTTTTTTTTTTTTCCAAAATCAGACTTGACACGAGAGAGGCTGAATACCGCACTGAGTCAATGCGGTCTTAGCCTCTCTGGTGTCAACACTCTGTCTGATTTTGGATTTTTTTTTTTTTTTTCCAAAATCAGACTTGACACCAGAGAGGCTGAATACCGCACTGAGTCAATGCGGTCTTAGCCTCTCTGGTGTCAACACTCTGTCTGATTTTGGATTTTTTTTTTTTTTTCCAAAATCAGACTTGACACCAGAGAGGCTGAATACCGCACTGAGTCAATGCGGTCTTAGCCTCTCTGGTGTCAACACTCTGTCTGATTTTGGATTTTTTTTTTCTTTTTCTCCAAAATCAGACTTGACACCAGAGAGGCTGAATACTGCACTGAGTCAATGCGGTCTTAGCCTCTCTGGTCTCAACACTCTGTCTGATTTTGGATTTTTTTTTTTTTTTTTCCAAAATCAGACTTGACACCAGAGAGGCTGAATACCGCACTGAGTCAATGCGGTCTTAGCCTCTCTGGTGTCAACACTCTGTCTGATTTTGGATTTTTTTTTTCTTTTTCTCCAAAATCAGACTTGACACCAGAGAGGCTGAATACTGCACTGAGTCAATGCGGTCTTAGCCTCTCTGGTCTCAACACTCTGTCTGATTTTGGATTTTTTTTTTTTTTTTTTTCCAAAATCAGACTTGACACCAGAGAGGCTGAATACCGCACTGAGTCAATGCGGTCTTAGCCTCTCTGGTCTCAACACTCTGTCTGATTTTGGATTTTTTTTTTTTTTTTTCCAAAATCAGACTTGACACCAGAGAAGCTGAATACCGCACTGAGTCAATGCGGTCTTAGCCTCTCTGGTCTCAACACTCTGTCTGATTTTGGATTTTTTTTTTTTTTTTTTCCAAAATCAGACTTGACACCAGAGAGGCTGAATACCGCACTGAGTCAATGCGGTCTTAGCCTCTCTGGTCTCAACACTCTGTCTGATTCTGGATTTTTTTTTTTTTTTTTTTCCAAAATCAGACTTGACACCAGAGAGGCTGAATACCGCACTGAGTCAATGCGGTCTTAGCCTCTCTGGTGTCAACACTCTGTCTGATTTTGGATTTTTTTTTTTTTTTTCCAAAATCAGACTTGACACGAGAGAGGCTGAATACCGCACTGAGTCAATGCGGTCTTAGCCTCTCTGGTGTCAACACTCTGTCTGATTTTGGATTTTTTTTTTTTTTTTCCAAAATCAGACTTGACACCAGAGAGGCTGAATACCGCACTGAGTCAATGCGGTCTTAGCCTCTCTGGTGTCAACACTCTGTCTGATTTTGGATTTTTTTTTTTTTTTCCAAAATCAGACTTGACACCAGAGAGGCTGAATACCGCACTGAGTCAATGCGGTCTTAGCCTCTCTGGTGTCAACACTCTGTCTGATTTTGGATTTTTTTTTTCTTTTTCTCCAAAATCAGACTTGACACCAGAGAGGCTGAATACTGCACTGAGTCAATGCGGTCTTAGCCTCTCTGGTCTCAACACTCTGTCTGATTTTGGATTTTTTTTTTTTTTTTTCCAAAATCAGACTTGACACCAGAGAGGCTGAATACCGCACTGAGTCAATGCGGTCTTAGCCTCTCTGGTGTCAACACTCTGTCTGATTTTGGATTTTTTTTTTATTTTTCTCCAAAATCAGACTTGACACCAGAGAGGCTGAATACTGCACTGAGTCAATGCGGTCTTAGCCTCTCTGGTCTCAACACTCTGTCTGATTTTGGATTTTTTTTTTTTTTTTTCCAAAATCAGACTTGACACCAGAGAGGCTGAATACCGCACTGAGTCAATGCGGTCTTAGCCTCTCTGGTCTCAACACTCTGTCTGATTTTGGATTTTTTTTTTTTTTTTTCCAAAATCAGACTTGACACCAGAGAAGCTGAATACCGCACTGAGTCAATGCGGTCTTAGCCTCTCTGGTCTCAACACTCTGTCTGATTTTGGATTTTTTTTTTTTTTTTTCCAAAATCAGACTTGACACCAGAGAGGCTGAATACCGCACTGAGTCAATGCGGTCTTAGCCTCTCTGGTCTCAACACTCTGTCTGATTCTGGATTTTTTTTTTTTTTTTTTCCAAAATCAGACTTGACACCAGAGAGGCTGAATACCGCACTGAGTCAATGCGGTCTTAGCCTCTCTGGTGTCAACACTCTGTCTGATTTTGGATTTTTTTTTTTTTTTTCCAAAATCAGACTTGACACGAGAGAGGCTGAATACCGCACTGAGTCAATGCGGTCTTAGCCTCTCTGGTGTCAACACTCTGTCTGATTTTGGATTTTTTTTTTTTTTTTCCAAAATCAGACTTGACACCAGAGAGGCTGAATACCGCACTGAGTCAATGCGGTCTTAGCCTCTCTGGTGTCAACACTCTGTCTGATTTTGGATTTTTTTTTTTTTTTTCCAAAATCAGACTTGACACCAGAGAGGCTGAATACCGCACTGAGTCAATGCGGTCTTAGCCTCTCTGGTGTCAACACTCTGTCTGATTTTGGATTTTTTTTTTCTTTTTCTCCAAAATCAGACTTGACACCAGAGAGGCTGAATACTGCACTGAGTCAATGCGGTCTTAGCCTCTCTGGTCTCAACACTCTGTCTGATTTTGGATTTTTTTTTTTTTTTTTCCAAAATCAGACTTGACACCAGAGAGGCTGAATACCGCACTGAGTCAATGCGGTCTTAGCCTCTCTGGTGTCAACACTCTGTCTGATTTTGGATTTTTTTTTTTTTTTTTTCCAAAATCAGACTTGACACCAGAGAGGCTGAATACCGCACTGAGTCAATGCGGTCTTAGCCTCTCTGGTCTCAACACTCTGTCTGATTTTGGATTTTTTTTTTTTTTTTTCCAAAATCAGACTTGACACCAGAGAAGCTGAATACCGCACTGAGTCAATGCGGTCTTAGCCTCTCTGGTCTCAACACTCTGTCTGATTCTGGATTTTTTTTTTTTTTTTTTCCAAAATCAGACTTGACACCAGAGAGGCTGAATACCGCACTGAGTCAATGCGGTCTTAGCCTCTCTGGTGTCAACACTCTGTCTGATTTTGGATTTTTTTTTTTTTTTTTCCAAAATCAGACTTGACACCAGAGAGGCTGAATACCGCACTGAGTCAATGCGGTCTTAGCCTCTCTGGTCTCAACACTCTGTCTGATTTTGGATTTTTTTTTTCTTTTTCTCCAAAATCAGACTTGACACCAGAGAGGCTGAATACTGCACTGAGTCAATGCGGTCTTAGCCTCTCTGGTCTCAACACTCTGTCTGATTTTGGATTTTTTTTTTTTTTTTCCAAAATCAGACTTGACACCAGAGAGGCTGAATACCGCACTGAGTCAATGCGGTCTTAGCCTCTCTGGTGTCAACACTCTGTCTGATTTTGGATTTTTTTTTTTTTTTTTCCAAAATCAGACTTGACACCAGAGAGGCTGAATACCGCACTTAGTCAATGCGGTCTTAGCCTCTCTGGTCTCAACACTCTGTCTGATTTTGGATTTTTTTTTTTTTTTTTTCCAAAATCAGACTTGACACCAGAGAGGCTGAATACCGCACTGAGTCAATGCGGTCTTAGCCTCTCTGGTGTCAACACTCTGTCTGATTTTGGATTTTTTTTTTTTTTTTTTCCAAAATCAGACTTGACACCAGAGAGGCTGAATACCGCACTGAGTCAATGCGGTCTTAGCCTCTCTGGTCTCAACACTCTGTCTGATTTTGGATTTTTTTTTTTTTTTTCCAAAATCAGACTTGACACCAGAGAAGCTGAATACCGCACTGAGTCAATGCGGTCTTAGCCTCTCTGGTCTCAACACTCTGTCTGATTCTGGATTTTTTTTTTTTTTTTTTCCAAAATCAGACTTGACACCAGAGAGGCTGAATACCGCACTGAGTCAATGCGGTCTTAGCCTCTCTGGTGTCAACACTCTGTCTGATTTTGGATTTTTTTTTTTTTTTTCCAAAATCAGACTTGACACCAGAGAGGCTGAATACCGCACTGAGTCAATGCGGTCTTAGCCTCTCTGGTCTCAACACTCTGTCTGATTTTGGATTTTTTTTTTTTTTTTTTCCAAAATCAGACTTGACACCAGAGAGGCTGAATACCGCACTGAGTCAATGCGGTCTTAGCCTCTCTGGTGTCAACACTCTGTCTGATTTTGGATATTTTTTTTTTTTTTCCAAAATCAGACTTGACACCAGAGAGGCTGAATACCGCACTGAGTCAATGCGGTCTTAGCCTCTCTGGTGTCAACACTCTGTCTGATTTTGGATTTTTTTTTTTTTTTTCCAAAATCAGACTTGACACCAGAGAGGCTGAATACCGCACTGAGTCAATGCGGTCTTAGCCTCTCTGGTCTCAACACTCTGTCTGATTTTGGATTTTTTTTTTTTTTTTCCAAAATCAGACTTGACACCAGAGAGGCTGAATACTGCACTGAGTCAATGCGGTCTTAGCCTCTCTGGTCTCAACACTCTGTCTGATTTTGGATTTTTTTTTTTTTTTTTCCAAAATCAGACTTGACACCAGAGAAGCTGAATACCGCACTGAGTCAATGCGGTCTTAGCCTCTCTGGTCTCAACACTCTGTCTGATTCTGGATTTTTTTTTTTTTTTTTTTCCAAAATCAGACTTGACACCAGAGAGGCTGAATACCGCACTGAGTCAATGCGGTCTTAGCCTCTCTGGTGTCAACACTCTGTCTGATTTTGGATTTTTTTTTTTTTTTCCAAAATCAGACTTGACACGAGAGAGGCTGAATACCGCACTGAGTCAATGCGGTCTTAGCCTCTCTGGTGTCAAAACTCTGTCTGATTTTGGATTTTTTTTTTTTTTTTTCCAAAATCAGACTTGACACCAGAGAGGCTGAATACCGCACTGAGTCAATGCGGTCTTAGCCTCTCTGGTGTCAACACTCTGTCTGATTTTGGATTTTTTTTTTTTTTTCCAAAATCAGACTTGACACCAGAGAGGCTGAATACCGCACTGAGTCAATGCGGTCTTAGCCTCTCTGGTGTCAACACTCTGTCTGATTTTGGATTTTTTTTTTCTTTTTCTCCAAAATCAGACTTGACACCAGAGAGGCTGAATACTGCACTGAGTCAATGCGGTCTTAGCCTCTCTGGTCTCAACACTCTGTCTGATTTTGGATTTTTTTTTTTTTTTTTTCCAAAATCAGACTTGACACCAGAGAGGCTGAATACCGCACTGAGTCAATGCGGTCTTAGCCTCTCTGGTCTCAACACTCTGTCTGATTTTGGATTTTTTTTTTTTTTTTCCAAAATCAGACTTGACACGAGAGAGGCTGAATACCGCACTGAGTCAATGCGGTCTTAGCCTCTCTGGTGTCAACACTCTGTCTGATTTTGGATTTTTTTTTTTTTTTCCAAAATCAGACTTGACACCAGAGAGGCTGAATACCGCACTGAGTCAATGCGGTCTTAGCCTCTCTGGTGTCAACACTCTGTCTGATTTTGGATTTTTTTTTTTTTTTTCCAAAATCAGACTTGACACCAGAGAGGCTGAATACCGCACTGAGTCAATGCGGTCTTAGCCTCTCTGGTGTCAACACTCTGTCTGATTTTGGATTTTTTTTTTCTTTTTCTCCAAAATCAGACTTGACACCAGAGAGGCTGAATACTGCACTGAGTCAATGCGGTCTTAGCCTCTCTGGTCTCAACACTCTGTCTGATTTTGGATTTTTTTTTTTTTTTTTTCCAAAATCAGACTTGACACCAGAGAGGCTGAATACCGCACTGAGTCAATGCGGTCTTAGCCTCTCTGGTCTCAACACTCTGTCTGATTTTGGATTTTTTTTTTTTTTTTTCCAAAATCAGACTTGACACCAGAGAAGCTGAATACCGCACTGAGTCAATGCGGTCTTAGCCTCTCTGGTCTCAACACTCTGTCTGATTTTGGATTTTTTTTTTTTTTTTCCAAAATCAGACTTGACACCAGAGAGGCTGAATACCGCACTGAGTCAATGCGGTCTTAGCCTCTCTGGTCTCAACACTCTGTCTGATTCTGGATTTTTTTTTTTTTTTTTTCCAAAATCAGACTTGACACCAGAGAGGCTGAATACCGCACTGAGTCAATGCGGTCTTAGCCTCTCTGGTGTCAACACTCTGTCTGATTTTGGATTTTTTTTTTTTTTTCCAAAATCAGACTTGACACGAGAGAGGCTGAATACCGCACTGAGTCAATGCGGTCTTAGCCTCTCTGGTGTCAACACTCTGTCTGATTTTGGATTTTTTTTTTTTTTTTCCAAAATCAGACTTGACACCAGAGAGGCTGAATACCGCACTGAGTCAATGCGGTCTTAGCCTCTCTGGTGTCAACACTCTGTCTGATTTTGGATTTTTTTTTTTTTTTCCAAAATCAGACTTGACACCAGAGAGGCTGAATACCGCACTGAGTCAATGCGGTCTTAGCCTCTCTGGTGTCAACACTCTGTCTGATTTTGGATTTTTTTTTTCTTTTTCTCCAAAATCAGACTTGACACCAGAGAGGCTGAATACTGCACTGAGTCAATGCGGTCTTAGCCTCTCTGGTCTCAACACTCTGTCTGATTTTGGATTTTTTTTTTTTTTTTTCCAAAATCAGACTTGACACCAGAGAGGCTGAATACCGCACTGAGTCAATGCGGTCTTAGCCTCTCTGGTGTCAACACTCTGTCTGATTTTGGATTTTTTTTTTCTTTTTCTCCAAAATCAGACTTGACACCAGAGAGGCTGAATACTGCACTGAGTCAATGCGGTCTTAGCCTCTCTGGTCTCAACACTCTGTCTGATTTTGGATTTTTTTTTTTTTTTTTTCCAAAATCAGACTTGACACCAGAGAGGCTGAATACCGCACTGAGTC
This sequence comes from Poromitra crassiceps, assembly GCF_964638095.1. Classification (NCBI taxonomy): domain Eukaryota; kingdom Metazoa; phylum Chordata; class Actinopteri; order Beryciformes; family Melamphaidae; genus Poromitra; species Poromitra crassiceps. Next base: position 11,214 of record NW_028150954.1, on the reverse strand, counting down.
AATGCGGTCTTAGCCTCTCTGGTCTCAACACTCTGTCTGATTTTGGATTTTTTTTTTTTTTTTTCCAAAATCAGACTTGACACCAGAGAAGCTGAATACCGCACTGACAATGCGGTCTTAGCCTCTCTGGTCTCAACACTCTGTCTGATTTTGGATTTTTTTTTTTTTTTTTTCCAAAATCAGACTTGACACCAGAGAGGCTGAATACCGCACTGAGTCAATGCGGTCTTAGCCTCTCTGGTCTCAACACTCTGTCTGATTCTGGATTTTTTTTTTTTTTTTTTCCAAAATCAGACTTGACACCAGAGAGGCTGAATACCGCACTGAGTCAATGCGGTCTTAGCCTCTCTGGTGTCAACACTCTGTCTGATTTTGGATTTTTTTTTTTTTTTCCAAAATCAGACTTGACACGAGAGAGGCTGAATACCGCACTGAGTCAATGCGGTCTTAGCCTCTCTGGTGTCAACACTCTGTCTGATTTTGGATTTTTTTTTTTTTTTTCCAAAATCAGACTTGACACCAGAGAGGCTGAATACCGCACTGAGTCAATGCGGTCTTAGCCTCTCTGGTGTCAACACTCTGTCTGATTTTGGATTTTTTTTTTTTTTTCCAAAATCAGACTTGACACCAGAGAGGCTGAATACCGCACTGAGTCAATGCGGTCTTAGCCTCTCTGGTGTCAACACTCTGTCTGATTTTGGATTTTTTTTTTCTTTTTCTCCAAAATCAGACTTGACACCAGAGAGGCTGAATACTGCACTGAGTCAATGCGGTCTTAGCCTCTCTGGTCTCAACACTCTGTCTGATTTTGGATTTTTTTTTTTTTTTTTCCAAAATCAGACTTGACACCAGAGAGGCTGAATACCGCACTGAGTCAATGCGGTCTTAGCCTCTCTGGTGTCAACACTCTGTCTGATTTTGGATTTTTTTTTTATTTTTCTCCAAAATCAGACTTGACACCAGAGAGGCTGAATACTGCACTGAGTCAATGCGGTCTTAGCCTCTCTGGTCTCAACACTCTGTCTGATTTTGGATTTTTTTTTTTTTTTTTCCAAAATCAGACTTGACACCAGAGAGGCTGAATACCGCACTGAGTCAATGCGGTCTTAGCCTCTCTGGTCTCAACACTCTGTCTGATTTTGGATTTTTTTTTTTTTTTTTCCAAAATCAGACTTGACACCAGAGAAGCTGAATACCGCACTGAGTCAATGCGGTCTTAGCCTCTCTGGTCTCAACACTCTGTCTGATTTTGGATTTTTTTTTTTTTTTTTCCAAAATCAGACTTGACACCAGAGAGGCTGAATACCGCACTGAGTCAATGCGGTCTTAGCCTCTCTGGTCTCAACACTCTGTCTGATTCTGGATTTTTTTTTTTTTTTTTTCCAAAATCAGACTTGACACCAGAGAGGCTGAATACCGCACTGAGTCAATGCGGTCTTAGCCTCTCTGGTGTCAACACTCTGTCTGATTTTGGATTTTTTTTTTTTTTTCCAAAATCAGACTTGACACGAGAGAGGCTGAATACCGCACTGAGTCAATGCGGTCTTAGCCTCTCTGGTGTCAACACTCTGTCTGATTTTGGATTTTTTTTTTTTTTTTCCAAAATCAGACTTGACACCAGAGAGGCTGAATACCGCACTGAGTCAATGCGGTCTTAGCCTCTCTGGTGTCAACACTCTGTCTGATTTTGGATTTTTTTTTTTTTTTTCCAAAATCAGACTTGACACCAGAGAGGCTGAATACCGCACTGAGTCAATGCGGTCTTAGCCTCTCTGGTGTCAACACTCTGTCTGATTTTGGATTTTTTTTTTCTTTTTCTCCAAAATCAGACTTGACACCAGAGAGGCTGAATACTGCACTGAGTCAATGCGGTCTTAGCCTCTCTGGTCTCAACACTCTGTCTGATTTTGGATTTTTTTTTTTTTTTTTCCAAAATCAGACTTGACACCAGAGAGGCTGAATACCGCACTGAGTCAATGCGGTCTTAGCCTCTCTGGTGTCAACACTCTGTCTGATTTTGGATTTTTTTTTTTTTTTTTCCAAAATCAGACTTGACACCAGAGAGGCTGAATACCGCACTGAGTCAATGCGGTCTTAGCCTCTCTGGTCTCAACACTCTGTCTGATTTTGGATTTTTTTTTTTTTTTTTCCAAAATCAGACTTGACACCAGAGAAGCTGAATACCGCACTGAGTCAATGCGGTCTTAGCCTCTCTGGTCTCAACACTCTGTCTGATTCTGGATTTTTTTTTTTTTTTTTTTCCAAAATCAGACTTGACACCAGAGAGGCTGAATACCGCACTGAGTCAATGCGGTCTTAGCCTCTCTGGTGTCAACACTCTGTCTGATTTTGGATTTTTTTTTTTTTTTTTCCAAAATCAGACTTGACACCAGAGAGGCTGAATACCGCACTGAGTCAATGCGGTCTTAGCCTCTCTGGTGTCAACACTCTGTCTGATTTTGGATTTTTTTTTTTTTTTTTCCAAAATCAGACTTGACACCAGAGAGGCTGAATACCGCACTGAGTCAATGCGGTCTTAGCCTCTCTGGTGTCAACACTCTGTCTGATTTTGGATTTTTTTTTTTTTTTTTCCAAAATCAGACTTGACACCAGAGAGGCTGAATACTGCACTGAGTCAATGCGGTCTTAGCCTCTCTGGTCTCAACACTCTGTCTGATTTTTGATTTTTTTTTTCTTTTTCTCCAAAATCAGACTTGACACCAGAGAGGCTGAATACTGCACTGAGTCAATGCGGTCTTAGCCTCTCTGGTCTCAACACTCTGTCTGATTTTGGATTTTTTTTTTTTTTTTCCAAAATCAGACTTGACACCAGAGAGGCTGAATACCGCACTGAGTCAATGCGGTCTTAGCCTCTCTGGTGTCAACACTCTGTCTGATTTTGATTTTTTTTTTTTTTTTCCAAAATCAGACTTGACACCAGAGAGGCTGAATACTGCACTGAGTCAATGCTGTCTTAGCCTCTCTGGTCTCAACACTCTGTCTGATTTTTGATTTTTTTTTTCTTTTTCTCCAAAATCAGACTTGACACCAGAGAGGCTGAATACTGCACTGAGTCAATGCGGTCTTAGCCTCTCTGGTCTCAACACTCTGTCTGATTTTGGATTTTTTTTTTTTTTTTTCCAAAATCAGACTTGACACCAGAGAGGCTGAATACCGCACTGAGTCAATGCGGTCTTAGCCTCTCTGGTGTCAACACTCTGTCTGATTTTGGATTTTTTTTTTTTTTTTTCCAAAATCAGACTTGACACCAGAGAGGCTGAATACCGCACTTAGTCAATGCGGTCTTAGCCTCTCTGGTCTCAACACTCTGTCTGATTTTGGATTTTTTTTTTTTTTTTTTCAAAATCAGACTTGACACCAGAGAGGCTGAATACCGCACTGAGTCAATGCGGTCTTAGCCTCTCTGGTTGTCAACACTCTGTCTGATTTTGGATTTTTTTTTTTTTTTTTTCCAAAATCAGACTTGACACCAGAGAGGCTGAATACCGCACTGAGTCAATGCGGTCTTAGCCTCTCTGGTGTCAACACTCTGTCTGATTTTGGATTTTTTTTTTTTTTTTTCCAAAATCAGACTTGACACCAGAGAGGCTGAATACCGCACTGAGTCAATGCGGTCTTAGCCTCTCTGGTCTCAACACTCTGTCTGATTTTGGATTTTTTTTTTTTTTTTTCCAAAATCAGACTTGACACCAGAGAGGCTGAATACCGCACTGAGTCAATGCGGTCTTAGCCTCTCTGGTGTCAACACTCTGTCTGATTTTGGATTTTTTTTTTTTTTTTCCAAAATCAGACTTGACACGAGAGAGGCTGAATACCGCACTGAGTCAATGCGGTCTTAGCCTCTCTGGTGTCAACACTCTGTCTGATTTTGGATTTTTTTTTTTTTTTTCCAAAATCAGACTTGACACCAGAGAGGCTGAATACCGCACTGAGTCAATGCGGTCTTAGCCTCTCTGGTGTCAACACTCTCTGATTTTGGATTTTTTTTTTTTTTTCGAAAATCAGACTTGACACCAGAGAGGCTGAATACCGCACTGAGTCAATGCGGTCTTAGCCTCTCTGGTGTCAACACTCTGTCTGATTTTGGATTTTTTTTTTCTTTTTCTCCAAAATCAGACTTGACACCAGAGAGGCTGAATACTGCACTGAGTCAATGCGGTCTTAGCCTCTCTGGTCTCAACACTCTGTCTGATTTTGGATTTTTTTTTTTTTTTTTCCAAAATCAGACTTGACACCAGAGAGGCTGAATACCGCACTGAGTCAATGCGGTCTTAGCCTCTCTGGTGTCAACACTCTGTCTGATTTTGGATTTTTTTTTTTTTTTTTCCAAAATCAGACTTGACACCAGAGAGGCTGAATACTGCACTTAGTCAATGCGGTCTTAGCCTCTCTGGTCTCAACACTCTGTCTGATTTTGGATTTTTTTTTTTTTTTTTTCCAAAATCAGACTTGACACCAGAGAGGCTGAATACCGCACTGAGTCAATGCGGTCTTAGCCTCTCTGGTGTCAACACTCTGTCTGATTTTGGATTTTTTTTTTTTTTTTTTCCAAAATCAGACTTGACACCAGAGAGGCTGAATACCGCACTGAGTCAATGCGGTCTTAGCCTCTCTGGTCTCAACACTCTGTCTGATTTTGGATTTTTTTTTTTTTTTTCCAAAATCAGACTTGACACCAGAGAAGCTGAATACCGCACTGAGTCAATGCGGTCTTAGCCTCTCTGGTCTCAACACTCTGTCTGATTCTGGATTTTTTTTTTTTTTTTTTCCAAAATCAGACTTGACACCAGAGAGGCTGAATACCGCACTGAGTCAATGCGGTCTTAGCCTCTCTGGTGTCAACACTCTGTCTGATTTTGGATTTTTTTTTTTCTTTTCCAAAATCAGACTTGACACCAGAGAGGCTGAATACCGCACTGAGTCAATGCGGTCTTAGCCTCTCTGGTCTCAACACTCTGTCTGATTTTGGATTTTTTTTTTTTTTTTTTCCAAAATCAGACTTGACACCAGAGAGGCTGAATACCGCACTGAGTCAATGCGGTCTTAGCCTCTCTGGTGTCAACACTCTGTCTGATTTTGGATATTTTTTTTTTTTTTCCAAAATCAGACTTGACACCAGAGAGGCTGAATACCGCACTGAGTCAATGCGGTCTTAGCCTCTCTGGTGTCAACACTCTGTCTGATTTTGGATTTTTTTTTTTTTTTTCCAAAATCAGACTTGACACCAGAGAGGCTGAATACCGCACTGAGTCAATGCGGTCTTAGCCTCTCTGGTCTCAACACTCTGTCTGATTTTGGATTTTTTTTTTTTTTTTCCAAAATCAGACTTGACACCAGAGAGGCTGAATACTGCACTGAGTCAATGCGGTCTTAGCCTCTCTGGTCTCAACACTCTGTCTGATTTTGGATTTTTTTTTTATTTTTCTCCAAAATCAGACTTGACACCAGAGAGGCTGAATACTGCACTGAGTCAATGCGGTCTTAGCCTCTCTGGTCTCAACACTCTGTCTGATTTTGGATTTTTTTTTTTTTTTTTCCAAAATCAGACTTGACACCAGAGAGGCTGAATACCGCACTGAGTCAATGCGGTCTTAGCCTCTCTGGTGTCAACACTCTGTCTGATTTTGGATTTTTTTTTTTTTTTTTCCAAAATCAGACTTGACACCAGAGAGGCTGAATACCGCACTTAGTCAATGCGGTCTTAGCCTCTCTGGTCTCAACACTCTGTCTGATTTTGGATTTTTTTTTTTTTTTTTTCCAAAATCAGACTTGACACCAGAGAGGCTGAATACCGCACTGAGTCAATGCGGTCTTAGCCTCTCTGGTCTCAACACTCTGTCTGATTTTGGATTTTTTTTTTTTTTTTCCCCAAAATCAGACTTGACACCAGAGAGGCTGAATACCGCACTGAGTCAATGCGGTCTTAGCCTCTCTGGTGTCAACACTCTGTCTGATTTTGGATTTTTTTTTTTTTTTCCAAAATCAGACTTGACACCAGAGAGGCTGAATACCGCACTGAGTCAATGCGGTCTTAGCCTCTCTGGTGTCAACACTCTGTCTGATTTTGGATTTTTTTTTTTTTTTTCCAAAATCAGACTTGACACCAGAGAGGCTGAATACCGCACTGAGTCAATGCGGTCTTAGCCTCTCTGGTGTCAACACTCTGTCTGATTTTGGATTTTTTTTTTTTTTTCCAAAATCAGACTTGACACGAGAGAGGCTGAATACCGCACTGAGTCAATGCGGTCTTAGCCTCTCTGGTGTCAACACTCTGTCTGATTTTGGATTTTTTTTTTTTTTTCCAAAATCAGACTTGACACCAGAGAGGCTGAATACCGCACTGAGTCAATGCGGTCTTAGCCTCTCTGGTGTCAACACTCTGTCTGATTTTGGATTTTTTTTTTTTTTTTCCAAAATCAGACTTGACACCAGAGAGGCTGAATACCGCACTGAGTCAATGCGGTCTTAGCCTCTCTGGTGTCAACACTCTGTCTGATTTTGGATTTTTTTTTTTTTTTTCCAAAATCAGACTTGACACCAGAGAGGCTGAATACCGCACTGAGTCAATGCGGTCTTAGCCTCTCTGGTCTCAACACTCTGTCTGATTTTGGATTTTTTTTTTTTTTTTTCCAAAATCAGACTTGACACCAGAGAGGCTGAATACTGCACTGAGTCAATGCGGTCTTAGCCTCTCTGGTCTCAACACTCTGTCTGATTTTGGATTTTTTTTTTTTTTTTCTCCAAAATCAGACTTGACACCAGAGAGGCTGAATACTGCACTGAGTCAATGCGGTCTTAGCCTCTCTGGTCTCAACACTCTGTCTGATTTTGGATTTTTTTTTTTTTTTTTCCAAAATCAGACTTGACACCAGAGAGGCTGAATACCGCACTGAGTCAATGCGGTCTTAGCCTCTCTGGTGTCAACACTCTGTCTGATTTTGGATTTTTTTTTTTTTTTTTCCAAAATCAGACTTGACACCAGAGAGGCTGAATACCGCACTTAGTCAATGCGGTCTTAGCCTCTCTGGTCTCAACACTCTGTCTGATTTTGGATTTTTTTTTTTTTTTTTTCCAAAATCAGACTTGACACCAGAGAGGCTGAATACCGCACTGAGTCAATGCGGTCTTAGCCTCTCTGGTCTCAACACTCTGTCTGATTTTGGATTTTTTTTTTTTTTTTCCCCAAAATCAGACTTGACACCAGAGAGGCTGAATACCGCACTGAGTCAATGCGGTCTTAGCCTCTCTGGTGTCAACACTCTGTCTGATTTTGGATTTTTTTTTTTTTTTTCCAAAATCAGACTTGACACCAGAGAGGCTGAATACCGCACTGAGTCAATGCGGTCTTAGCCTCTCTGGTGTCAACACTCTGTCTGATTTTGGATTTTTTTTTTTTTTTTCCAAAATCAGACTTGACACCAGAGAGGCTGAATACCGCACTGAGTCAATGCGGTCTTAGCCTCTCTGGTGTCAACACTCTGTCTGATTTTGGATTTTTTTTTTTTTTTCCAAAATCAGACTTGACACGAGAGAGGCTGAATACCGCACTGAGTCAATGCGGTCTTAGCCTCTCTGGTGTCAACACTCTGTCTGATTTTGGATTTATTTTTTATTTTTCTCCAAAATCAGACTTGACACCAGAGAGGCTGAATACTGCACTGAGTCAATGCGGTCTTAGCCTCTCTGGTCTCAACACTCTGTCTGATTTTGGATTTTTTTTTTTTTTTTTCCAAAATCAGACTTGACACCAGAGAGGCTGAATACCGCACTGAGTCAATGCGGTCTTAGCCTCTCTGGTGTCAACACTCTGTCTGATTTTGGATTTTTTTTTTTTTTTTTCCAAAATCAGACTTGACACCAGAGAGGCTGAATACCGCACTTAGTCAATGCGGTCTTAGCCTCTCTGGTCTCAACACTCTGTCTGATTTTGGATTTTTTTTTTTTTTTTTTCCAAAATCAGACTTGACACCAGAGAGGCTGAATACCGCACTGAGTCAATGCGGTCTTAGCCTCTCTGGTGTCAACACTCTGTCTGATTTTGGATTTTTTTTTTTTTTTTTTCCAAAATCAGACTTGACACCAGAGAGGCTGAATACCGCACTGAGTCAATGCGGTCTTAGCCTCTCTGGTCTCAACACTCTGTCTGATTTTGGATTTTTTTTTTTTTTTTCCAAAATCAGACTTGACACCAGAGAAGCTGAATACCGCACTGAGTCAATGCGGTCTTAGCCTCTCTGGTCTCAACACTCTGTCTGATTCTGGATTTTTTTTTTTTTTTTTTCCAAAATCAGACTTGACACCAGAGAGGCTGAATACCGCACTGAGTCAATGCGGTCTTAGCCTCTCTGGTGTCAACACTCTGTCTGATTTTGGATTTTTTTTTTTTTTTTTCCAAAATCAGACTTGACACCAGAGAGGCTGAATACCGCACTGAGTCAATGCGGTCTTAGCCTCTCTGGTCTCAACACTCTGTCTGATTTTGGATTTTTTTTTTTTTTTTTTCCAAAATCAGACTTGACACCAGAGAGGCTGAATACCCCACTGAGTCAATGCGGTCTTAGCCTCTCTGGTGTCAACACTCTGTCTGATTTTGGAATTTTTTTTTTTTTTTTCCAAAATCAGACTTGACACCAGAGAGGCTGAATACCGCACTGAGTCAATGCGGTCTTAGCCTCTCTGGTGTCAACACTCTGTCTGATTTTGGATTTTTTTTTTTTTTTTCCAAAATCAGACTTGACACCAGAGAGGCTGAATACTGCACTGAGTCAATGCGGTCTTAGCCTCTCTGGTCTCAACACTCTGTCTGATTTTGGATTTTTTTTTTTTTTTTTCCAAAATCAGACTTGACACCAGAGAGGCTGAATACCGCACTGAGTCAATGCGGTCTTAGCCTCTCTGGTGTCAACACTCTGTCTGATTTTGGATTTTTTTTTTTTTTTCCAAAATCAGACTTGACACCAGAGAGGCTGAATACCGCACTGAGTCAATGCGGTCTTAGCCTCTCTGGTGTCAACACTCTGTCTGATTTTGGATTTTTTTTTTCTTTTTCTCCAAAATCAGACTTGACACCAGAGAGGCTGAATACTGCACTGAGTCAAGGCGGTCTTAGCCTCTCTGGTCTCAACACTCTGTCTGATTTTGGATTTTTTTTTTTTTTTTTTCCAAAATCAGACTTGACACCAGAGAGGCTGAATACCGCACTGAGTCAATGCGGTCTTAGCCTCTCTGGTGTCAACACTCTGTCTGATTTTGGATTTTTTTTTTCTTTTTCTCCAAAATCAGACTTGACACCAGAGAGGCTGAATACTGCACTGAGTCAATGCGGTCTTAGCCTCTCTGGTCTCAACACTCTGTCTGATTTTGGATTTTTTTTTTTTTTTTTTCCAAAATCAGACTTGACACCAGAGAGGCTGAATACCGCACTGAGTCAATGCAGTCTTAGCCTCTCTGGTGTCAACACTCTGTCTGATTTTGGATTTTTTTTTTTTTTTTCCAAAATCAGACTTGACACCAGAGAGGCTGAATACTGCACTGAGTCAATGCGGTCTTAGCCTCTCTGGTCTCAACACTCTGTCTGATTTTGGATTTTTTTTTTTTTTCCCCAAAATCAGACTTGACACCAGAGAGGCTGAATACCGCACTGAGTCAATGCGGTCTTAGCCTCTCTGGTCTCAACACTCTGTCTGATTTTGGATTATTTTTTTCTTTTTCTCCAAAATCAGACTTGACACCAGAGAGGCTGAATACTGCACTGAGTCAATGCGGTCTTAGCCTCTCTGGTCTCAACACTCTGTCTGATTTTGGATTTTTTTTTTTTTTTTTTCCAAAATCAGACTTGACACCAGAGAGGCTGAATACCGCACTGAGTCAATGCGGTCTTAGCCTCTCTGGTGTCAACACTCTGTCTGATTTTGGATTTTTTTTTTTTTTTCCAAAATCAGACTTGACACGAGAGGCTGAATACCGCACTGAGTCAATGCGGTCTTAGCCTCTCTGGTGTCAACACTCTGTCTGATTTTGGATTTTTTTTTTATTTTTCTCCAAAATCAGACTTGACACCAGAGAGGCTGAATACTGCACTGAGTCAATGCGGTCTTAGCCTCTCTGGTCTCAACACTCTGTCTGATTTTGGATTTTTTTTTTTTTTTTTCCAAAATCAGACTTGACACCAGAGAGGCTGAATACCGCACTGAGTCAATGCGGTCTTAGCCTCTCTGGTGTCAACACTCTGTCTGATTTTGGATTTTTTTTTTTTTTTTTCCAAAATCAGACTTGACACCAGAGAGGCTGAATACCGCACTTAGTCAATGCGGTCTTAGCCTCTCTGGTCTCAACACTCTGTCTGATTTTGGATTTTTTTTTTTTTTTTTTCCAAAATCAGACTTGACACCAGAGAGGCTGAATACCGCACTGAGTCAATGCGGTCTTAGCCTCTCTGGTGTCAACACTCTGTCTGATTTTGGATTTTTTTTTTTTTTTTTCCAAAATCAGACTTGACACCAGAGAGGCTGAATACCGCACTGAGTCAATGCGGTCTTAGCCTCTCTGGTCTCAACACTCTGTCTGATTTTGGATTTTTTTTTTTTTTTTTCCAAAATCAGACTTGACACCAGAGAAGCTGAATACCGCACTGAGTCAATGCGGTCTTAGCCTCTCTGGTCTCAACACTCTGTCTGATTCTGGATTTTTTTTTTTTTTTTTTTCCAAAATCAGACTTGACACCAGAGAGGCTGAATACCGCACTGAGTCAATGCGGTCTTAGCCTCTCTGGTGTCAACACTCTGTCTGATTTTGGATTTTTTTTTTTTTTTTTCCAAAATCAGACTTGACACCAGAGAGGCTGAATACCGCACTGAGTCAATGCGGTCTTAGCCTCTCTGGTCTCAACACTCTGTCTGATTTTGGATTTTTTTTTTTTTTTTTTCCAAAATCAGACTTGACACCAGAGAGGCTGAATACCCCACTGAGTCAATGCGGTCTTAGCCTCTCTGGTGTCAACACTCTGTCTGATTTTGGATTTTTTTTTTTTTTTTTCCAAAATCAGACTTGACACCAGAGAGGCTGAATACCGCACTGAGTCAATGCGGTCTTAGCCTCTCTGGTGTCAACACTCTGTCTGATTTTGGATTTTTTTTTTTTTTTTCCAAAATCAGACTTGACACCAGAGAGGCTGAATACTGCACTGAGTCAATG